>NC_083768.1:14070481-14260481 GCF_963514075.1 Conger conger
TGAGCCGTGGTTGCCAAGGCAATGGTAATCCAACGTCACTTCCTTTCATTTAAAAACCCTCGAACTACGAGACGAAAAGCTGCCTGAGGTAAATACTTGGCTAGTAAGCTATATGTTGAATGGAGAAAATTCGGCTTTTTGCTGCCTTCAACCCGCGTCTGGACAACTGAGGGAAACTACGAGAAAACTACTGTGAAGATCGGGAGCTCGAGAGGATGACGGAGTCTGTGAGCTCGAGCCTGCAGAACGGCACACCGAATGGGTCGAGTCGCCATGAGAAAAGTTTGGGTCTCCTCACAATTAAGTTTGTGACGCTACTTCAAGAGGCTAAGGACGGCGTACTTGATCTCAAAGTGGTCAGTTCACTTCGTTATTTTCAGTTGCTGATCAGCTTCCACAATGTCAGCTGCTCACATTATCGAAGTCAAAATGAGTTTGCTCAAGTATCGTTAGTTAGCTATTAGCTAAATGTGCTAATGCTGCAGAGATTGAAAAACGAACAAAGAAACTGACGTTTAAGTGCAGGTACTTTAGCATTAAAACTGGGTTAAACTAGAGTATTTTATTTTCAAATTTTTCAAATATTGTTTATGTGTTTAGGTTATTTTGCCAATGATGAGCGATGCAGGCAGCAACTGTGAGTGGTTTTCTGATCCCGACAACTACATCGCGAGCTAATTTACTCGGCTATTTGACTCGCGTAGAATTGCTCCTCTTGAGCAGGTGCAGTGATTTGTTTTACCTGGGGGCGAGTTCAGTTGGAAAACGTTGTGCAACTTTTGGTAAGGGTCTGACGGAAGATGGAGTCCGACGCAGGCTAGTCTCACCGAATAACCACTTGTATTGAACTACAATTCCCATCAGCCTCGTAAGCCAACGTTGTGTTTACCAAATGCATCCATTCATCGGGGTATTTTGTATCGAAGTTGTCAAGCTAGTTTCCATAGATTTGAGTAACCGTCAAAATGTACTATGAAAAATTGAAGAAATAATGTAATTTGCCGTTTTTTTATTTTTATTTTTTATCGCAATCTGCCATTTAAACCGATACGTATTATACTGAAATTTTCGGTCTTAGAAATTTGAGTCATTGCCAAGGTATCATTACTTATCTGATGTAGTAGCCTATCGCAGTTTTGTATCACTGATTCCTGGTTGTCCTCCTTCCCTTTACCTGGGATGATGCGGTCCAGCGTGTGTTGATTTATGGAATTGCCCTATATGTACAGTAGACTTCCACAGAAATGTACAAGGTTTCTTTTAACGGTAGGTTTCATTCACTGTTGCCCATAACAGAGCGGCCGACGATTCCGTTCCCTACGATAAGCAGACGTCTCCCTCAGACAGGGCGCAGGGCACGACACTGTTTATTCAGTGTTTTTCTGTGCCTTTTCCCTCCTCTAGCACGTCTCTCTACATAATCAGCGTGTTCCTGGTCTGCAGCCTGCCTTTGTTTCTCAGCCTGCATGTAGGCAGCGGGGCCCATCTTAATGAAAGTCAATTTTCACCTGCCCATATCCTCATAGTTTCTCGCATATCAACTGTGCATACACAGACCACTACCGTGTGTATCCTGACAATCTTGTTTTCATATTTATTCTTTAATAAATTTTACCCTCTACTTTGGTGTGGGTAAGGTTATCTGCTGCTTCTTTTTTCCGTTTTTTTTTTTTTCATTTTATTGTATTGGATGACAGGCCGGGAAACTTTCCAGCTTTACATTTCTCCTTGCTGCCTAGCTCTGGGGTGGGGAACCCTGTTGCTGGAGGGCTCAGTCCTTTTCTGAATTTTACACCAGCTTCCGTCTGCACAAAATATCAAGGTTGGACTAATTATTTGGCACCACATATCGATTCATCTGGAGTAACATGTTTCCAGGTACAGTCTTAAGCGGTCATCCATGACATCCATCAATAAATGTCAGAAAATCCAATCATAAACGAATGATTCGGAGTTCACTTGGCGTGTAAGGTGGGGGTTTCCCCTTTACCTGGGATGCTGTGGTCCAGCGTTGTTTTTCGCGTTTTTATTGAAGCGTTTTCCACTCACAGGCCGCCGACAGCCTCGCGGTGAGACAGAAACGGCGGATATATGACATCACCAACGTCCTGGAGGGAGTGGGTCTCATCGAGAAAAAAACCAAGAACATCATCCAGTGGAAGTGAGTCGGCTGTTTTCTGCACCGTTTTGCATCGTCTGAAACTTATCTGGTTTGCTTTTTTTCAGGATTTCCAAGATTTTCTTATTTTCCATGCTGGCAAGTGTAGAAATACTAATTTGCTCTTGAAAGCCTGGGGAATATTGGCTACTGAAAACCTTTACATTGTGTGAAATGCATCCATCTTTCTGGCTGACTGGAAAGCTTGCTGTTCCTCCCTGCTGAGCCTTGCAGTGTTTCTATGCTGACACAGCTTACTAGCTGTGGACAGCTCATGGTTTTGGCATTCATTCCACAAAGGTTATTGGTCGCTGCAGAAGGTGAGTCTGAGTCTCACTGATACAGAATGTTCATGGGCGAATGGGCGGCCTGTAGCGTAGTGGTTAAGGTAAATGACTGGGACACGCAAGGTCGGTGGTTCTAATCCCCGGTGTAGCCACAATAAGATCCGCACAGCCGTTGGGCTCTTGAGCAAGGCCCTTAACCCTGCAGGGGAGGATTGTCTCCTGCTTAGTCTAATCAACTGTACGTCGCTCTGGATAAGAGCGTCTGCCAAATGCCAATAATGTAATGTAATGTTATTGCTAAACTACACTCTATTGTTTTCTTGGCTGGCCTGCCCCCCCCCCCTCAGGGGCGAGAACTCTGGCTGCCAGACCAAGGAGACGCAGGAGCGGGTGGAGTTCCTGAAGGCCCAGATGGCCGAGCTGGAGGTGCGGGAGAGGGAGCTGGACAGCCAGAAGGCCTGGCTGCAGCAGAGCATCGAGAGCATGGCCGATGACCCCGTGGACAGCCCATATCCTCCCGATGCCAGGGCCCAATCAGATCAGCTTTACTTCACATGTACTCAACTCTTGAGTACTGTTAACTCTGAACGCGTATTATGGAGTTGTACAAAGCTTTAGCAGAGTTGATTTTACACTAAACGTTTTGTGGCATCAAGCTTGCACTGTTGAGCCCCTGCATCCTGATTGATAAGGTTAATGATGGAGGAAATGTGGAAAGGAAGTGCATGTTTGTATAGTTGGCTATCTCTTTAGATAAGGCAAAGATTTGACTTGAACAGCTTTTTGTGTTCTTACTAGACGTGGGTTCTATTATCCTTAACTGTTGCGTACATTTAAATATGTTACCCATGAGGATATCTGCAACGCCTTCAATGGTAAGTAGGTTTCCATAAAGCGTGCTTTTGAGTGGCAGCAGTAATCTATTGGCTTTGTAATGTGCTGTGTTGTTTGGAAGGCTGTGACAGATGGATGTGATAGTGTTGTTACCGTTCTGTTTCTAGATACAGTTTTGCATATGTTTAAGTTGTAGGCATCTGTCTGATTGGCTACACAATGTTTCACATTGCCTACTGCCTTATGCCCCAGACTGTCACTTCCCATGAAAATTGAGCTCTACCTGGTAAATATAAAAAAAATATCCATCCATCCATCCATCCATTATCTGAACCCGCTTATCCTGATCAGGATCGCAGGGGGGCTGGAGCCTATCCCAGCATACATTGGGCGAAAGGCAGGAATACACCCTGGACAGGTCGCCAGTCCATCGCAGGGCACACACACCATTCACTCACACACTCATACCTGCGGGCAATTTAGACTCTCCAATCAGCCTAATCTGCATGTCTTTGGACTGTGGGAGGAAACCGGAGTACCCGGAGGAAACCCACGCAGACACGGGGAGAACATGCAAACTCCGCACAGAGAGGCCCAGGACCTCCTTGCTGTGAGGCGGCAGTGCTACCCACTGCACCATCCGTGCCGCCATTAAAAATATATATATATATATTTATTTGAACGGGCCCCTTTGTGCTCAGAGAAGTGAAACCGTAAGGTAGTGCTCTGAGTGACTGCAGTCTGAAGCGTGAAGGATGGGTGCAAAATGGGCCGGGTCACATCAAGAACTGGAAAAACAGACCGACAGGACTGCCTGAGGACAGTGTTAAACTTTGTTTGCCTAGATACGCTGCCCTTTTCAGTGGGCTTAATGTATCCCTATCCAACTGTGAAAGAAATACTTTGGACTTAATATGCATTTAAGAAACAGTCCGGTAAAAGGAGATGGCAGCTGCAGACTGTGCTGTAATTGAGCAGGATGAGTTAGTCTGTGCCTGTGTGATCTCTAACGTGCGTTTTGCTCTGTGGAACCTGGTTAAGGGGACACCCTGCTGGCTGTCATCGCCCCCTCAGGAACTCAGCTGGAGGTGCCCGTGCCAGAGATGGTATGTTCTGGGAGGGGGGGGGGGGGGGAGGTTGAAATGTGCTACCTGAGGGCCAGTGGGTCGGGTTGGGTTTGAGCTGTGTGGGGAGGGAGTGGGGTGGGTAGGGGTTACAGGGAAGTTTTGGATTGAATGCTTTTTTTGGCAATACAGTCTTTGAGCCAAATCTGTCATCGTCTGACTATACCCTATTCCTGCAGAATGATGGTAGGCTGCTTCCTGGAGAGATGAAGGGCCTGCTGGTCTTCATTATTATTCATTCATTATTTCATTTTTAATCGCTCGTTTAAAGCGGTGGATGACACTGCTAACTTGCCTCTCCTGGTTTACTGGGTCTAATTTGAGGTCTAATTTCGTTATGAAATGAAAGACTGCAAACGCTGAAGCTGTCCAGGACCTGGAGGGGTTACAGGCCTATGCTAATCCTGACCATACTGCATGTTTCTCTGAAACCAACAGCCCCTATGAGAGGGTTTGTTGAGATGAGCCGTGAGTCCTAACAGCTGGCCTTGATTGGAGTACCTGCTTGGTAGTGGCCAGCCACGCCCTTTCTCCTTGGGTGGAGTAGTTTCTAAATGACCCCCTCTCCCCCTCCCCTCCCCTCCCAGGGGCAAAACGGTCAGAAGAAGTACCAGGTCAACCTCAGGAGCCAGTCAGCTCCCATCCAGGTCATGCTCATCAACCGCGAAACGACCACCTCCAGGCCGGTGGTCTTCTCCGTCCCTCCCCCCGATGACCTCTCAGCCATGCCCACCCCCCTCACCCCCCCGGACAGTGCGCAGAAGTATCCCCCCGCTGACATGTGTCTGCCGGACCACAAGGGGGCGCTGTCTGAGCAGCAGCTCACCCCCAGCTCTGTGTCTGACCTGCCGATGGGTGAGTTCACCATAAAACGGTCTGGAGGGGCTTGTTGATATTCAAAAACATGTTAACGTGATTAACAGTCCACCTAGCCCTGGGCTACCCAATCCTTTTCCTGGAGATCTACCATCCAGAAAGTTTTCAATTCAAGCATAATTTGGGACTCTTGATTCTGCTAATTGGCAGCTCTCTAGCTGTTGAATGAGGTGTGTGGCTTGTTAGGGTTGAAGTGAACACCTACAGGGCAGGAAACTGGTTGGACAGCCCTGACCTGGCCAGTAAGACTGATTGAATAGTTTCAGTGCCTGTTGTTTCTGAATTTAACATGTACCCTAAATCGCTGAACTGGTGCATGCGAGCTCTGAAGCACCCAGACATCACATAACCTCCCTCCTCCTCCTCCTCCTCCTCCTCCTCAGACTGTAACCCCCAGGCCGCCTCCTGCCTGATGCTGTCAGACCCCCTGGGGGTCCCTGGGGCGGGCGAGGCCGGGGGCCCCGGCCTGCAGCCCCTGCTGCCCCTGGACATGGGGAGTCTGCTGAAGCTCAACGCGGCCGACCAGCTGAAGGAGGAGAGAGAGGGTGTGCCTTTAAAGAAAAAACATTCACCCTTTACTGCCCCGTGTCGTATTTACCGAGGGAGTCATGTGTACCTGTTCCCGTTAATTTGTAACTCTTACAAGAATAACCATGTAGCAATATTGTTAAACAGACCCTTTTCTTCTGAACTGATAAATAAAAAAAAAAAAATTATGGCAGTTGAAAGAGAAATGGCGGGGGAGGGGCTGTAGGGGGAGGTGGATGGGGGCCTTGATTTGACGGACATGTTTTTCTCCTCCTTCACTCCGACTGATGTCGGCTTGGTGGTTACTTCACAGGCGTTGCTGATCTCATCGATGAGCTGATGTCCTCTGATGGTGAGTGCGCGTCTCTTTCTCCAGAGCTCGTTGGCTGTTTGCGCGCTTATTGTGAAAAGGATGCCGAAATTATACGAAGTTACAGTTATTATGAAGCACGCCCCATGCAAAAACTGTTTAGATATTTGTTCAAGTTAAAATCCCTTCCTTTGGGCTAATTGGATTAGCAGTAACGGCGCTGTGTCTGCCCAGGCGATTGTAGGAAAATAATCTGTGCTTGAACATTTTCTCACCAATCTCCTTGTTCAATTAGAATCTCCCACAATGCATTTCTTTCACTCGCGCCTACACCTATGCATGCAGTGCGCATTGTGAGATTAGGGGCAGTGTCTGTGCAGTGAGGTGAGACGTTGTATTCGTTGTGAGACGCGCGGAGCAGGATATTCGGACGGCAGGTTTATTTCGGGAGGATCTGTAACGGTCTCCTCTCCTCCCAGTGTTCCCCTTGCTGCGCCTCTCACCCACCCCGGGCGTGGACTACAACTTCAACCTGGACGACAACGAAGGAGTCTGCGACCTGTTCGACGTGCAGATCCTCAACTACTGAGAGGGCAGGAAGCCCAGTTACTGAGCTCCCGTCTGCCATCACGAACCTGCTTCCCTCCTCTTTATTTTACTTTTCTTTTGCTCAAAGGTGACTGGCCATTTTAGGTTGAGTGGGTTCCTTTGAGGGGAAACCGGTGTCAAACTCCAGTCCCGGAGGGCCACAGTGTCTGTGGGCGTTTTGTGAATTCCTCTCAAATCAGCAGCCAATGTAAACACTGGAAGCAAGACTTGTGTACTGTTCAGCTAATCGGTGACTTAAATGTAGCACTTAGGTACTGAAGCACACTGATCCAGCAGACGCTGTGGCCCTTTTGGACTGGACTGGACACGCCCTCTCCTGAGCCAGAGGCTGGTGTTGGGACTGTTGGTCCCTGATCAGTGTTCAGTGGGGGGTTTGGGGGGGAACAGGTCTGTGAGGGTGGGGGGGGCAGGTCTGAGTTTTTTTTGGGGGGGACAGGTCTGTGAGGGTGGGGGGGGCAGGTCTGAGTTTTTTTTGGGGGGGACAGGTCTGTGAGGGTGGGGGGGACAGGTCTGTGAGGGTGGGGGGGGCAGGTCTGATTTTTTTTTTTTTTTTTTTTTTTTTTTTTTTTGGGGGGGGGGGGGGGGGCGCAGGTCTGTGAGGGTGGGGGGGCAGGTCTGTGAAGGATTGTACAAAATGAAGGAGCTTAGAGAAACGTTCTCATCTCAGCAGGCTAGTGAAGGAGAAGAACACTACAGCGGTTCACTGTGGTCCTGTTTGCATTTGTGCTCCAGCTGCAAGACTGCCTGCAGGTGTATATCAAAAGCACACACACTCACACACACACACACACACACACACACACACACACACACACACACACACTCACCTCTTACTCCACCCTTTACTGTGGGTGGGGGGGAGTTGCTGGGGTGCTTTGTCTTTTGATCAAGAAGTTTATACGGTTGCTTTCTTCCCCGTAACTTTTGCACAGAATTAGTTGAATAGTGTGACTGTCCACAAGTACAAGAAGTACAGGGGGGAAGGAAGGTTTATGTGGAAAGGAAGGAGATCTTTTTCCTGACAAAGCAGCTTAGCTGTGGAGCTGGCGGCCTCCTTGTTGAAGGTGTTTGAGTATTGAATATGAGTATCAGTTTGAGTTGAGTATTGATATGAGTTGAGTCTATCCTTTCCAGCCCTTGTTCAATTTGAAGGATCTGAACCTGAAGCAATCGCAATCATTCATTTTTTGTATTGAACGGGTGTTTTTTTTTTCTTTTCTTTTCTATAATATTATTGATTACACTGCCATAATTGAGGCTTTGTGCTTGTTTGGAGTAATTTTTCGGCGTTTCCTTAGTTCTCTAAATGTGTTTACCTACAGATTTAAAAAGGCGTTTTGTACTTTAATATATGCTGTGTGCATGCGTGCTGCCATTCTGCCCTTGTATAGCCTGGCCTTTTCATGTGCACTGCTTGCGTCTGTAAACACTGCCTTTTCCAGCACTTTTCTCAAACTTCCAGGGTTCTTTTTCCCTTTTTTGTCCCTAATCAAAAGTGGACTTTTTTTGTATTTTTGTTTTTGCACATTTTTATTGGACCAAATTTTTATATATATTTAAAAACAAACAAAAAAAATGCCATGGTGTCATGTCTTTATTGTGTGTTGTTGCTACCCGAAGGTGTGAAATGTTGGCTGTGGTTATTGTGGGGAAGCTTTTGTTCTGGCTTGTATTCGTCCATCTTGGAATCTAAAAAGAGGAATTGATCTAATATGACTTTTTTGTCATCGTTTTGCTTTTGAATGTGCATTGTGGATTTGGTGTTATGTTCAGGAATCAGTCCTACAACTAGACAGACACTTTAAAACCATGCATAGCAATTGAATTTGGTGTATTCCACAATCAAACTTTAAACTATACATGTATAATGCCTGTAGGCAGAGTTCTTAATAGTGGATTTAAAAACTATACTTCTCTCTTAAGGTCAATATTTAATCTGTGTCTCCCATAGTTTGCGAGATCCCCCATGTCTCCAAGGATTGTCATTTTAATCCAATTGTCTTCTGGCTGTATTAAAAAAAAAAGAATTCCCGAACTGGAAAGAACTCACACCATGTCTGTCTCTCAGAAAGATAAAAGGGTGGGGAGTCAGAAACCTTTATTGGATTGGAGTACTTAGAAGATTGTAATGGGTCTTTGTCTGATGGTGTAATGATTTAGCTGTCAATTGATTTTCGCCATAACTGCAGAAGAGTTGATGCAGAAGTGTAGCATGGACTGCTATCATGAGACCACACAATGTTCTTGCAATAACAGACAAAACATTCCAGTAATATTGTGAAACCATGGGGTTATCCAGAGACCACAATTTGATATTTTGCTGTTAAACAATAGCACCCGTCTTGGTTTTGGTGGTAGAGATATTATGTTGAGAGGTTTAAATTGTCACAGGAACTGATTGTGATTCCCAGCCATAGCCCCACTATAGTCCAAAGGATAAATCAATCCAACAGTGTACATTTAAGTGATCAATAAATAAAGAGCTTTATTACAATGATGTGCGACGTATGTACAAGTGCATCGTTAAAAACCGGGACAATCAACACGCAATTCACATTCATTCACTCCCCGTTCCGTTTCGCTACGCTGAACAGTGAACAGCGGAGAATCATTCCAGTTCAAGTTTCAAGCTCTTTTGAAGACCGTACGAGCCGCCATAGTAGAGCCAGGTATTTACAAAACCCCCCACACACTCTTAGTTCCATTTTAAAAAGAAAGTGGGGGAGATCACATTACATTTTAAAGTGAAATGACGTACACAAAATGTGGGTGAATAACCGAGTTTAAGTAGCTAAACGTCGTCGGTGCATTTACGTGGTACTCTGAACCCGATGAGTAGGCCTACCACACAATGGTGGAAGCATCGTTTTTGTATTGCATGCTCACAAGCCATTAAACTCGCTGGGAGTTACTGATCCGAATGCAGGTACCATTTATTTCTGTACGACCAGCTTTACCAATCCTGGTCCTGGAAAATCTGTGTGCGCTTTTTTCAGAAATATTTGCACAATGCCCAGGGAAGTTATTTTCACTGATCATCACTAAAATTCACGGGAAAATGTCAATTAGCGTTGGGAAATTGCTCCAATAACCCCCCCACCTAACTTTTGAAATTCAGTCTAACACTCATGTCAGTGTTCTGATATTGCTTAAAAATTGGCAAGCTCACAAGCTTTAAACTTCAGACAGGTATCGAAAGCCCCTGGTAATCTGCATTCGTTCTCGCACCCATATCCTAACTAAGTCTTTACAAAATATTTTGATACTTAAAAAAACTGCCAGCAATTCCTGCTTTCAAATTAATTTCCCAATTTTACAGAAACAAAAACAATCCTGGCAATGTAAGCACATAGAAAATCAAATTTGATTTGAATGGGACTGCTGCACACAATTTGAGGCTGTTCATCATCGAGATTAGTTCAAACATGTTAGTCGAACATGTTCACACCTAAAATAATCTAATCCAGGCTAAAAACTGTACATTTGGAAACAGAGGTGAAACTCACTGCCCTTCAGCCAACAACAAGGCATAGATTGGTATTTTACCGTGTGATGTCATGAGTTGGATAAACCAATGATTAACCTGTAACTCTGGTAGGCATGGAAGAGAAGCGGTTTGACCCATCAGGGGTGCTCATGGGAGGTGAAGTCCATGTCCTCTCCTTTTTTTACTTCATTTCCCATCAGCACCTCTGTTGAATGTACATTAACACAGGGTTCCCCAACCATAGTCCTGGATAGCCAAGGGACTTGGTGGTTTTTAATCTTAAAAAAAAAAAAAAGTAAGTTTATAGTGTGATCCACTGCTTTCAACAGTAAGCTGTGGTCAGCGTGCCGATCCAGGACACAGGACCAGGAGCCTGGCCTTAATGTTGACCGTTGAACACAAGCTTGGTTACAACAGCCTAAGCAGCAACTAGATAAAACATGATGCAAATTTACCAAGACCAATAAAATAAAATAACAATGAAACAAGAACTCCATACAGTACGACATCGTTGTTAAAGAGCAGTTCTGTAAACAGTGGTTTACTAACTAGACTGATCCAGTGTCCTCCCGTTGATATATTGGATGATAAATGAATATGTTTGTGTCCACTGATAGTCACTGGCCCTGGCTGAGCTTACCGCCCTCACCCCCCTGGCCAAGATCAAACAACATAATGTCCCTACAGGAACAAATTCATACCAGACACATCTCGCTGATTACAAATATACTCCTCAGTTGACTCTAAACATCACTCACTACAATGAAAAATGTATCAATTCTCAAAATTTCATTAAATAAGCAGCCCAACACAATATATGGAATATAAATATAAGGAATATATATTTTCATAAATATATGTCAAAATTAGTCATGGATTATAAATACCAATTATAGCTGCTTAAATACATATAGTCATGAATGTATTATATTATTTACAAAAATATAATATCATTTTACATTTTTTTCTGTTATACATTCATAAGATACATATATACAAAAGCAGCTATAATAGTTGTATCATATAACACACACGTTGACATATATTAAAAATATATATTCCATATTTTTTCCACCTTTTACATTTTCAAACGGGAACAAAATGTCCCCAGTCCCTACAGTATGCATGGATTATCCCTGTCTCCACAGATAAAGTGCCAATTCAATTCAAACATGACACAATCCAACAAAATTAATACTAGGGCCCCATAACTCTTGGATAATTGCAATTGAACATATTTTGTGTTTTTGTTTCTTAGATAGTTTTTTTCTTTTTTCTTTTTTAATGCATTTTTACGCATTGCACCCATAAGAACTCTGGCTAACTCGATCCGAGGTGCTACTTGATACCTGCACAATAACAGCTAAGCTCAAGATGTTGTTATTCAATACCGGTAGCTCCAAACTGCACCCCATCATCACACAGAAGGTTTGACATGGGTTTAGCTCCCAATATTATGTCAGGGGAATGATGTACAGAAGCAATGGATGACGCATACGAACACATGATCCAATTCATTTGTTGCACAATGGGACATGTATCACCACGATCATTTGCACACGCAGTGCACATACATACAGTATAGGACAAATAGTGCACTGTGAGAGTGAAAAGTTGTGTGTCTTTTGACACACGCAGTATAGTAACACAGTTTTTTTAAAACCCATCTTCATAGCTTACAAAGCATGCCATCGTGAAAGTACAGGAAGTGAAAATGTCGCCATTTTGCTGACTCGAGAGGGGTCATTTCATTTCAGACCTGTGTCGGCATGGCTACAATGTGGTTCTGTTTGGGCACAATAGTCCTTGTTGAGAATTCAATGCAAAACCCAAGGAATGTTAAATAAGAAAAGCCAAAAGATTTGTCACAAAAAACGACTGTTGGGCTTAGAAAATGTCAGAATGCATTAAAATAGAACATACTGCTGTTTGGGTTTATACTGTAATGCCTCTGTGTTGCTTTCTTCCCAACATTGGCCAGGACTAAGTAAAAAGCTCTGATTGATGCATTTTACTTTTAGGAATCACTTCATACACCCACAATATTTTACTGACTATGTCCTGCATCAACAACTCTAAAGATTCACTTTAAACTTTAAAAGTTCAGATCAAAAGCCAACCAGATGGCTTCAGAATATCTTCATGACAAATGTTGTTATTTGTGAATGATTAAGTTTTAGGTGTTCTGACAGCAGATTACAAGTCAAAACGTTTTTCATCTAGAGATGAAACACTCAACCATTCTTTGTATGGGAAAGAGTAATGAAGTCTGTTAAACATCCGTTTGATGTGCACTGTGTAATCTTTAGATTTTAAGATTATTATAATTTTTTTTAAAGCCTGATCTGTGTGCTTTCACAGTTTTGATTTGAATTGGTCTCAAGACTGCTGAGCTGACAATCCTCAGGCCTAAAAATCACACACTTCGGTTTTGGTTTTAATGTTTTGGGACATAAAGATCACTGACACTGTTATCGGCTTTACAACAATACATCCATACTCAGTTTTCTCTAACATGGCACTTTAAAAAAATAAATTAAATTGAAAATTAACGCAGCATGTACATTTTTTTCTTTTGTGGGGGTTATTATTGAAAAGCCAGTTCATTTTTTTCTTTTTTTCTTCTTTGTTCATTCAGTTTTGCATTAAGGTAAAAAAACCAAAAAAAAACCCGCCACGAACATGGTGAAATTCTCTACGGAAGTCATACTGCATCAGATTTAATACTGAAAAAGTCAGCGAATGTTGGCTCGGTGTCCGCTGAATCCGATGGTGACGGCAGTGTATTCCATCAGGGCTTTCAGAGTAGCTCATCTCTGGGCCACCGCGCCCGCGTCCCCGCCCGACACCGGCCCGAAGCCAGTGACACAGGAAGTGACGGGAGGGCCTTCCTGTCGCAAGTCGCCTGTCGCCTTTCTGCACAGGCCACGCCCCCCTCCTGGTGACGGACGCCTGTCGGAGGTGCCTGGGTTCTCCCCCCGCCTCCCTGGGGAAGCCCGGTCCGCTGTGGAGCGGGACGGCTGGATCAGGACGACCTCACTCCGTTAGCCGAGCCGTTGGCTGGGCCTGTGCCCACCGTGCTGGCTGTGGTGGTGCCGTTGGCCGGAGGAGTTGTGGGAGAGTCTGTAGCACCAGGTAGAACAACATCAATAGCACTAGGAGATATGGGGTCTGTGTCACTGGGAGATTTGGGGTCTGTGTCAGTGGGAGATTTTGGGTCAGTAGCAGTAAGAGTTTTAGGGTCTGTGTCAGTGGGAGATTTAGTGTCTGTAGCACTGGGAGATATAGGGTCTGTAGCAGTGGGAGATTTGGGGTCGGTGCCAGTGGGAGATTTGAGGTCTGTAGCAGTGGGAGATTTGAGGTCTGTAGCAGTGGGAGATCTGAGGTCTGTAGCAGTGGGAGATTTGGAGTCTGTAGTAGCGGGAGATTTGGGGTCAGTCGCAGTGGGAGTTTTGGGGTCTGTGTCAGTGGGAGATTTGGTGTCTGTAGCAGTGGGAGATATAGGGTCTGTAGCAGTGGGAGATTTCGGGTCTGTAGCAGTGGGAGATTTGTGGTCGGTAGCAGTGGGAGTTTTGGGGTCTGTAGGACTAGGAGATTTGGGGTCTGTAGCAGTGGGAGATTTGGGGTCTGTAGCAGTAGGAGATTTGGGGTCTGTAGCAGTGGGAGATTTGTGGTCGGTAGCAGTGGGAGTTTTGGGGTCTGTAGGACTAGGAGATTTGGGGTCTGTAGCAGTGGGAGATTTGGGGTCTGTAGCAGTAGGAGATTTGGGGTCTGTAGCAGTGGGAGATTTGGGGTCTGTAGCAGTGGGGGATGATGCTTCCTTAGCACAGGGAGGCATTGTTACGGTTTCTGTATTACTAGGAGCTATAGGCGTGGCCTCTGTAGTAAAGGGTGGTGTTGTTGGCGTGGTCTC
This sequence comes from Conger conger, assembly GCF_963514075.1. NCBI lineage: Eukaryota > Metazoa > Chordata > Actinopteri > Anguilliformes > Congridae > Conger > Conger conger. The sequence continues at coordinate 14,084,608 of NC_083768.1, forward strand.
TGTAGTAAAGGGTGGTATTGTTGGCGTGGTCCCTGTAGTAACGGGTGGTGTTGTTGGCGTGGTCTCTGTAGTAACAGGTGGTGTTGTTGGTGTTGTTTCTGTAGTAACAGGTGGTGTTGTTGGTGTTGTTTCTGTAGTGAGGGGTGGTGTTGTTGGTGTTGTTTCTGTAGTGAGGGGTGGTGTTGTTGGTGTTGTTTCTGAAGTGAGGGGTGGTGTTGTTGGTGTTGTTTCTGAAGTGACAGGTGGAGAGGGTGCTGTTGTGTCTGGAGTACTGGGCGTGTTGTCTATAGGAGTGGGTGGGATTGTGTCAGCAATCTTGGGGTGCGCGTTGCCCATAGCGACGGGACAAACTGTGTCCACTTCGAAGGGGGGCGGAGCCCCGGTGGTGCAGAGGGGCGTGATCTCTATGACGCAGGGGGGCGGGGCCTGCGTGGCGGCGGGGGGCGGAGCGTCTGCGAGGCTGGTCGACGGCCCTTCCACAGCTTCCGTTCCTTGCAGGGCGGTCTCCTGCTCCGGGGGCCGGTACAGCAGGGGGTCCTGCTCGCTCACCTTTTTGGGGGCCGTCAGCGGGGCGCTGGGGGGCCTGTCACCGTCGCCGATGAATTCGGGGAGGGGCTTGTAGCGCGTCTCCGGGAGCAGCAGGATGCAGATGATGCAGATGAGGGTGCAGCAGGCGAAGATGATGTGGTGCAGGAAGTAGCCCTTCTGGTTGTGCAGCTCCATGATGGGAGCGGTCAGCATCCCGAAACCAGCGCTGGCCAGCACCAGACCCAGCCCCCCGCCCCTGCAGAGAAACCAGCAGCACACATCTCATCACTGCCTCTCAAAGGTATCCACGGCACCCCAATCAGAAGGCACATATCAAAAAATGGTTCGATAAAGATTGCAAACTGAGGGGTTGAGAGTGCAATCGCAGACCCCTCAACTGCATCTTCACAGGCCCCCTACCGAAAAGTAAGGATACAGCTGGATGCTTCACTGGCTAAGTGTCTGAAGAGTACAACAGTTGTGACCCACTACACATTACCCACACAAACATAATTTACTGTGATGGCGGTTACGTCTTTACCACCAATCACACGGCTCACACCAGCACCTCATCTGACCGAGGACCAAAGATATCATGCAATCACCTAACCTCACCTGGCCTTGTAGGCCGACTGGAGATCACATCAGCTCAAACAAGTACCATAAAGTCCACACCTGCTGATAACATAGCGAGCACTGTGGAAATAACACCAGCGATTCATCCTGCTGAACTCAGTGGAGGTCACATCAGGGCTAACTGAACAATATCATGGACATCAGAGGAGAATTCCCTATTACTAAGTACCATAGAGATAAGACCAACAACCGTTCACCCTTGACTACCAGAGATAAAAGAAGCACTTTAATTTCCATAGGTTCAGCAGTTCCTACCCTACCCACTGGATCTTTTCCAAACATACAGTCATACAGAGAAGACATCTTAGAGTGGTTTTCAGAGGGGATTTTATTAAATGAACAAGCCAATGGTCGGTGCTGCTGCATTGTTGTGAAGTTACAACACATTACCTGCAAAAGCACAGGCCTGAGGGCTTTGTGTTTGCACTACAGCAGCAATCATCAAATCTGGACCTCAAATCCAAATCCAGCCCTGGTTTCCCCTTCTGCCAGGTAGTTAGCTGAACAATTGTAGTGCTAATTGTAGTCTGCAGGTTTATATTCATACACAAGCAACCCCTGGAGTACAAAATGTACCTTGCAGTGTATTAACTTAACAAGATTCTTAATTCAGCATTATTGGTGTAGGCATTTTACACACCACAAGGGGGAGCTGCTAACATATTACTCTAGTTCTCCGCCACACTGACCTAAAATAATTATGCACACATTAGTTTTTAACGGTTGTGCCTGTAATGCCTAGGTACAGTTAAGCTGATATAGAGCTGGTCTTTCCACTTTGTTGTACAGCGCTCACACACACACAGACAGACAGACACACACACACACACACACACACACACACACACAATACCCATGCCCTATTCTAGTATTTCATAACTTGACTGAATGGCCTTTGCTCATTGTTCTCTCACTCAATGAAGATGTAGGCGATAGCTATGCTGGAAGTTAATGATTAAAAAGCGTTGATAAAAGGTACAGGCCCACTCCCCAACTGAGACAGAGGGGGAATGTTATTTACCCCCCAAAGGTTAACGACCACACCCCCACCCCCCCCCATACCTTTTACTCTGCTAGCTTCTCCCTTAACCCCTTGCCCTCGCCATCACCCCGCCCCAGCCCTGCCCCTGCAGAGCTCTCTCCTGATGATGGTACACACACACGTACACACACACAGGCTCTCACACACACACACACAGGCTCTCACACACACACACACACACACACACACACACAGGCTCTCACACACACACAAGCTCTCACACACACACAGGCTCTCACACACACACACACACACACACACACACAGGCTCACCTGATGACGGTACATATATACACACACACATACACACATACACACATACACACATACACACATACGCGCACACGCGCACACGCGCACACGCGCACACGCGCACACGCGCACACGCGCACACACACACACACACTGGCTCACCTGATGACGGTACACACACACACACACACACACACACACACACACACGCACACACGCACACACGCACACACGCACACACGCACACACAGGCTCACACAGGCTCACACAGGCTCACACACACACACACACACTGGCTCACCTGATGACGGTACACACACGCACGCACACGCACACACACACACACACACACACACACACACACACACACACACACACACACACACACAGGCTCACCTGATGACGGTACACACACACACACACACACACACACACACAGGCACAAAGAGGCTCACACACATGCACACACAGGCTCACACACACACATACACAGGCTCACCTGATGACAGTGGGCGTGATCTCGGCGCAGAAGAAGATGCTGAGGTTGCTCACGGCGTGGGAGGAGAACATGCCGATGATGGAGAACGCGATGGAGAACTTCTTATTCAGAGTCTCCGACTGCTCTTGCTCTGTGGGAAAGCACCGACCCTACTGTCAGTCCTGCAACAGTGCCAGTCTTATCCTCAGTCCTACGACTGACACTACATATTTACAGTCAGGGCCATAAATATTTGGACATTGACAAAGTTATTGTTATTTTAGCTGTCTACCACAGGATATTGGAGTTGGAAGTAAATTCAGCAGATATGGATAGATCACTTCTAGGTAGTTTTTCAATAGGACAATTATTTGGGAGAAACAACCCTTGAAGTGATCCATCCATATCCACTGCATATCTACTGCATGACGGTTTGAGGCTCATTTCATACCTTGGACCCTTGATGGCTTAAAGTTATTTAGCCAAGAAATCTGTTCAATACTGTATCAGCGTAATTTACAAATACAACAAATACTCTGGATACTGACATCTTGCAGACAAGCACATCACAATTAAGTCAACAGACAAGGGCCATAATTAGGGGATCTCTGTTACATATGCATATCAACAATGGCTTTTTGGGCTTAAAGGCTGTATTGAAGCTTTACATAAATTAGAGGCTGGGGGCTGTTTTGGATGCAGGGGAAAATGCAATATTACAGTGGTATCTGGTTCTGGCACTGCAGAACTATGAAAGTGACTGTTTGATGAGCACTAGAAAAGAAAGCAGGAAGGAGATTAGAGTGAGCCGTCATTTTCTTTGAAGTGGGATGAATTTTGTGATCTATCAATTGGCCTGCTCAGTGTAAAAGTTGTTTTCTGTGCACTGCGCTCTTGATCTCACGTCCTTCCTTTTTGAAAGTCAATTCCTTTTGCCGCCGGTAACTAAACTTTCCGGGCGAACACCGACCCTTTCCGTTTGGAGTGCACTTATGATGGTTCAGAGATGAATGGTTGACAGAAGTTAGCTTTCTCAGAAGGGCGGTTTGATAAAGAGAGGAAGAGGGAAGTGTATAACGTACCTATGTTCAGCTTCATACTGTACTTCCCCAGCACTGAAGAGGGAAGAAGAGAGGGGCATTAGAATGGACAGGGTAACAGAACCGATAGAGTGCTAATCAGATTACTTCTGTACATGAATGCGTATGTGCATGAATGCGTGCATCTTTGTTAATGTGTGTGTGTGTGTGTGTGTGTGTGTGTGTATACTTAGTGAGCACTTTATTAGGTATTTATTACACTTATTGGTCTAAAATAAATTTGTGTATGCGTGTGTGGGTGCATGCAGGTGTGTGTATATCTGTGTGTGTGTGCGTGTGTATATGTGGGGCGGGTGTGTGTCTGTGTGTGTGTGTATATGCGTAGATGTTTGTGTATCTGTGTATCTGTGTGTGTGTGTGTGTGTGTGTGTGGGTGTGTATACTTGTGTGTATACTTGTGTATCTGTGTATATGTGTGTGTATGTGTGTGTGTGCATGCGTATCTCTGTGCATGTGTATACGTGTGTGTATGTCTGCGTGTCTGTGTGTGTGTGCATGTGTATCTCTGTGCTTTATTGTACTGTATTTTACTGTACAGGTGTGTGTGTTTCCACTCACAGGTCAGCAGGCCCAGCTGCAGCAGAGAGGCCAGGGCGGTGATGATCATGAACATCAGCAGGCAGCCCTTCCGCCCCATGAACCCCACCGCCGGGCACAGCGCCATGCAGGACGCCACCGCGATGCCCGCCATCGTGTAGTAATCCGCGTGGAAGTTATGGAACATGCTGGTCTCTCCCGCCTCCTGGTCTATCATACTGCGCGCAAAGCAGTGATGGATCCCATACCCTGTGAGCCTGGAGAGGGAGGGAGGGGGGGGGGGGGAGGGAGAGAGAGAGAGAGAGAGAGAGAGAGAGGCAATGAGAGAATGAGAGAGAGAGAGGCAATGAGAGAATGAGAGAGAGAGAGGCAATGAGAGCGAATGAGAGAGGCAATGAGAGAATGAGAGAGAGAGAATGAGAGAGACAATGAGAGAGAATGAGAGAGAAAGAGAGGCAATGAGAGAATGAGAGAGGTCAAGAAAGACAGAGAGAAATTTATGTGCGGAAAGTTATGTTTCCTCATTCTCGCTCTCTCTCTCTTACACACATGCATGCACATATACATATACATACACACACACACACACACACACACACACACACACAGACACTTCAGATATCCACGGGTACAGCTCATTAAACATTAACGGGCCCTGCTGGCACATCATCAACAGATGCACTATGATATTATAAGCATTCCTCCACACCGCCCCACCTCCTGCTAAACCAGGTCCCACACAGCTGAGGTGATGGCTCTGTGTGTGTATGTGTGTGTGCGTGTGTTTAAATACCCACAAAACAGTGGCAGGGGTAATAACACAGGTGGGATAGGACAGAGAGGCATTACCGTACCGGTAGTAAACAGACAGGAGATCCACCAATCACAGCGTCCCTCATTAACAGCCAACTGAACACAGCCAATGGGATTATCCCAACATTATCCCACTGGCAGGGCTCTACATTGCTCCCATTTTAGGAGCATTTCTCCTAAAAACTGATGTGTAACTGGAATAATAGTTTAGGAACTCATTTAATCCCAATACCTATTAGCTGGGATGCATTAGTGTGCGCTCCTTGGAAAAAAGATTAGCCGTTAGCCCTGACTGGGCATTATGAACGCTGTCTGCGTTTCCACCAATTAGAAGACGCGACACTGTTCTGTCCCTGTTCCCACCGCGTGTGGGTGAGAAGCGATGCTTCACTCCAGCCCTACCCGTGGATCGAATTCGCATAGATTACAGCGATCAATAGCTTTTCACGCTGAGCCTGCGGAAGGATACCCCTGCCAGGCGGGGCGTGAGCGGGCAGGCACGTACGAGTTCACGCAGAGCACCACGATGTTCTTCCACAGGTTCCTGGTGCCCACCACCTTCACGATGCACGTCTTCTTGGGCTTCTTCTCGCTCTCCCTCTGGATTTCTGCAAACACACGGGAGGCTCAGCACACTGCCCCCAGTGACATTCAGTCACACGAGAGGCTCAGAACACTGCCCCCAGTGACATTCAGTCTCCAATGATGCAGTGAAGAAAAGTCCACATGCATTGAGGTCCAGTCATTTCTACAAGGTGAATCCAACTTAAATAACTTAAGTGAGAATATACACTTTAACTCTTTATCTAAATCTAAAATTGTGGAGTACAGAGCCAAAGCAAGAAAAAAGAATTATACAAACATTATGGAGCTAATTATAGAGATTTTCATAGTGCTGCAAAAAAAAAGAAAAAAGAATTCTAATTAATTTAAAATACATACACTGAGTGAGCACTTTATTAGGTATTTATTTGACTTATTTCTTAGCCTTATGTTTTCTACCAGTCTGGCCATTCTCTTCTGACATCTCTTATTAACGTGTTTCTGTCCAGCTGCTCACTGGATTTTTATTTTATTTTTTTCCACAAGGAAATCACAGGAGATCAGCAGTTTCTGAGATACTCAAACCACCCTGTCTGGCACCAACAATCATGACACAGTCAAAATCACTGAGATCACATTTTTTCTACATTCTGATGGATGATGTGAACATTAACTGAAGCTCCTGACCCGTATCTGCACAATTATATGCATTACACTGCTGCCACACGACTGGCTGATTAGATAATCGCATGAATAAGTTGGTGTACAGGTGTTCCTAATAAAGTGAGTGTATATTATCCTCCATAAGGACACAGCCTGCCTGAGATTTGAACTTAATGAGCAGAGCTCCACTAGCACACTAGAGGCTCCTGTGGTACCACACGACCACAGGCACACCGTAGCATACAGTATAATGCAGGGGTGTCAAACTCCAGTCCTGGAGGCCCGCAGTGTCGCAAGGGTTTTTGATGTGTTTCAGCACGAGAGATACATTTCAAAGTCTTTCATTGGCTAAAGATTCCACACACCTTGTTCTCAAGGCCTCAATTGGCTGCTGATTGAAAGGAAACCACAAATACCTGCAGAGACCAGCATGAGGAACCTACAGCCATTTCAGGAATCTGCCTTCAGGCAGCGGCACATCACAATGACAGTGTGCAGGTTTCAGATCAGAGCTGTTACCATGGAAACAAATCTGAGTGCTCTCTCTCTTTCTCTGAATGCTCAAATCTGAGAGCTCTCTCTCTCTATCTCCCTCTCTCAATGTCTTTCTCTCTCTCACTCTCACTCTCTGCTTTTATTTAATTTAAACCTATTGGGCTGCGTCTGTCCACTTCCACTTCACCCTCTTCGTCAGGAGAGGACTGTGAAAAGACGAGGGTCCGGCCCAGCGTGTTTAAACAGAAGCGGGGGGGGGGGGGGGGGACATGCTGTGGAAGCGAGGGGGGGTTTAAAAACACGGAGCTCCACCAGCTCTTCCGCCGCGTCTTGCCTGAGAAGAGCTCGTCAGTGGCCGTCTCGCACACCTGGTTCTTCCGGGCGACGCGGTGCATGTGGCGCCGGGCGCGGAAGTACTGCTGCGTGGACAGGAGCCAGCGGAGGGACTCCGGGAAGATCCTGCACGGAGACACGGCCTCTCAGTGAGCGCATTTCACTGCTGATATTCGCATGCACAAAGCAGTGGTACACTGAGGTGCGGAACAGGGGGGGTACGGGGCAGGGTACGGGGCAGGGTACGGGGCAGGGTACGGGGCAGGGTACGGGGCAGGGTAGGGGGCAGGGTAGGGGGCAGGGTAGGGGGCAGGGTAGGGGGCAGGGTAGGGGGCAGGGTAGAGGGCAGGGTAGAGGGCAGGGTACGGGGCAGGGTACGGGGCAGGGTACGGGGCAGGGTACGGGGCAGGGTACGGGGCAGGGTACGGGGCAGGGTAGGGGGCAGGGTAGGGGGCAGGGTACGGGGCAGGGTACGGGGCAGGGTACCGGGCAGGGTACAGGGCAGGGTACAGGGCAGGGTACAGGGCAGGGTACCGGGCAGGGTACAGGGCAGGGTACAGGGCAGGGTACAGGGCAGGGTACAGGGCAGGGTACAGGGCAGGGTACAGGGCAGGGTACATTGAGGTGCAGGATGGGGGGCAGGGGGTATGCAGACACTCACCAGAAGTAGGACACCATGAGGATGAAGGGGCAGATGATGATGGCCTGGAGGACCTGCCAGTCCTTGCACAGGGCGGCCAGACCGGGCATCAGCAGCTGTCCCGCCAGAACCACAAAGTTAGCCACCATGGTGACCCGAAAACGCCAGAACGGAAGACACAGCTCTATCCCTGCACAGAGAGAGAGAGGGGGAGGGAGACAGGGAGGGGGAAGATACAAACAGAAATAGAAACAGAGACAGGTGGAGAAGAAAGAAATAGACAAAAAGAAGAGCACGAGGGAAAGAAAGAGGGAAAAGGAGTGAGGAGGGATAGAGAGAGAGAAGAATGAAAGAGAAAAGGCAAGACGTGGGAGAGTGAACAAGAGAAGAAGATGGAATGAAAGAGATCGAAAATAGAGGGTGAAAGTGACAAAGAGAGACAGGTGAGGAAGAGTATAAGAGGATAGAAGGAGAAGACAGGAAAAAAAGAGAGAAAAGGGTATGGGGGGGTGATAGTTAGAAGTGCCCTCTACTCAGCGTGTGCACAGTGTTTCTCTGCAGCTAGAGCCTGTTCATCATTCTCACAAACCTGTGATTCATCGCCCCCTCATTAGTGTGCACGGGAGACTGCACTGAGGATACACCGTTTCCACAGCCAGGCCGAGGTGACTGTTCCCCAGCATTTACTCCCTCTAATAATGTCTCCTCGGTTTGCCTTTGGACTGTCCAATGTTAAGTTTAATCCCCCCCCACCCCCCCCTGCCCTGAGGGATGGAACGGTCCAGATGGGCCATTTCAAGGTGACAAAGAGTTTGGATAATGGAGCGGCAGATAACAGCGCCAATCTGTCCCACCGATAAGCCCCGGAATTTCAATCAGAAGCCCCCGCACTACGGACATGAATAATTCCCTCTGTTCAACCCCGGCGCTGGGCCGTACCGTTCCATTGCCGTCAGACCTGGTTGCCAGCTTCATTAAAAATGCATCATCGCCCTGCAAACATCCCCCCCTTATGTAACGTGTAAATACGGCATTTAAAAAAAAACCTGACGGCACAAAGCAATAAAGCTCAACGGACGGAGCAGCCCGCTTTGCTGACGAAAGGCGCTCGATTATCGGGGGAGGTGAAGGGTGTTATGAGAAAACAAGATGAAAGACCGCTCGTCTGGAAAGCGTCTAAGGTAAACTCCAGCAGGCCTTTATTTATTATTGTTTTTGGGGGTGGGCGGGGTCACTATTTCTTTAGTAGCTGTGCTATGTCGGTACCCTGCCCAATAAGCCCATGATTATTCCTCATCACGATGCGGACTGAGCAGTGTACTGTAGGGGAGCTTGCATCGATCGACTGAGAGGCACATTACTCAGCGCTGACGGCAGTTAAACTGCAGGTGTCTGGTGAGCACTTAAGAGCGTGCCATTGCAGGTGTAAACCGAGCGACCATCATCTCTGCCTGACTGAACAGCCATCTTACGGAGGCGGAGGGAAGCCGACTGCATCCCAACGCTTGTGGAGTCCTGCGTGTGCTTGGATGAAACACCCCGACATAGCCCAGATTCAAACCTAGTGGTGTCAGAACGTATGCTAGCGGTCATGTTATCTTGTAGCATAACTGCTGGAGCTGAGCAGGGTCGTGTTGGTTAGGACACATATTGGAGATGAAATGGAGATGACCCGGTAAAACCGAATTCTCGCTGGACGTGGTCAGTAGGGGGCACTGTTCTCTCTACGCCAAATAATATCCAGTACCCTGTCACAGACTCACAATGACGGGGGGTACTGTGCTGTAGGAAGTGCCATCTTCTGCATAATATGATAAAGTTATTACCTGACTCAAATTGGTCATTAAAGATCCCGTGGCACGGTTTGGTATTAACCCCAGTGTCCTGGTCACATTTCCACAAAAGCTGGATCTCATCCCTGCTACATCCACAGACAGCGTAATCCTTTAAATCCGCTATCCACACCGATTCCCCAGACCATCACCGCAATTGGAAATGGAGTTCTTACTTAAACCTCCTCATAAAATAAAGGTAAATAAATCCAAACGTAAACGTCTGTGCCAGGGGTAAGCTTGAAGTTATGGCCGGAGCCATTATAGATTGAGCACAAAATGCCTCTGTGCTTTTAAATGAATTCCCCGCTTTCAGATTGTGTGCAGTCATCAGTTATTTTCCGGAAAACACTGTTACCAAAATGAGAATTTACACCCTTTTATTTAGGGTGACGATCGCTGGTCCAGGAAACAGCAGCCTCATTTGTACAGAGATATGCAGGAGAAGATTCCTTCTGCTCTGAAATAGCTCCCTCTAGCACGGGTAAAAACATAGAGCCTGTAGGATTCAGAGAAACATAAAGAGCCTTTGTGTTGCATTTAGGAAACTACCTGGCATACCTGGGCAAGTACAGAAATACACTAATGTCCCCCAGTGTTCTGGACCATTAAAAATTGAATAATGGGAGTGGGAAATATAATATATAGTGCAGAGATTCATTGAGTGGCATATCTCTCCTCTCACACACACACACACACATACATACGGACACACACACACACACAGACTCACATTCACACACACACACACACACACACATACATACATATGGACACACACACTCGCTCACACTCGCTCACACTCGCTCACACTCGCTCACACTCGCTCACACTCGCTCACACTCGCACACACTCGCACACACTCACACACACTCACACACACTCACACACACTCACACACACACACACACACACACACACACACACACACACACACACACACACACACACACAGTGTCTGGTACTGAAATTCACGTCTGGCCGCGGGTTGCGCATGTCACTCATTCCTGAGCCTGAAGCAAGAGGCTAGAAATACCTGTGTTAACTTTTAGCATAAATACACCCTCATGACCATCTTTATGCATTATTTATCTATTCAAATCATTTCACATAAATCACTGAAGCCCAGCCACCGCACACATGTGAAGCAGAAGTAGCGTGTGCATCGCTACATGTATGAGTCAGAGTGCCTGCTTTTATGCATGCTTTGTGTGTGCGTTTGCCTGAGTCTGCACAGTGAAATGTTCAGTGTTGAATGAGTACTCCCAGTTGTTCCCTGTCCCTATGGAACTCATGAAAACTCTGACTTGAATTAACACCGGATATTTTACCGTGTGTTTCTGTGTGAGCGCATGTACAGGAGTGCACGCAGTGTGTGCTGTGTGTGTGTGTGTTTTTTTTATTTATTTGTGTTTGTAACCAGTCTAACATGTTAAGATGGGGGACACAGTCTTTAGTAAAATGTAGGCCACATAAACATATCAATGGCACAAATACTTGTTGTGCCAGCCAAACTGTAGAGCCACTTAATTATGCCAATAACAGCCTGCTTTGGTCCGTTTGGATGACATCACCACTGGCACGTGGCAGCTCTAACCCCTGGGATCCGATGAGTACCCAGGCAGAACGTAACACCGACTGCTCCGATAAACACAAACACTGTCACTGTGCGGGAAAAAAAGGCAGAAACTAAGAACAGCATTCCATCTGTCTACTGTCAGCTTCAATGCTGTATTTCTGCACTCTTTCTCTCTCTCATTCCATCGCTCTCTCCCTCGCTTTCTCAGTTTCGATCTCTGTCAACATTTCCATATGTACGTATGTCCCTCTGTCTCAGTCTACAGTATGTCGCTGTGTCTATGTCTGCCTCTCTCTCATTCCATATCTCACTCTCCCTCTCTTTCGGTTTCAGCTCTGACTATGTCTCTCTCTGTCTATGTCTGTCCCTCTCTGACCCTCTCATTCCATCTCTCCGTTTCTCACAGTCCCTCTCGCCCTCTCTCTCTCGCATGAACTTAAAAAATGTAAGACGTGTAAGAGGCTCTGGATATCAGCACCTGCTAAGTGCCCGAAACGCAAGGAGAGAACGCCAAATCTATTTCTCTCTCATTCCATTCTCTTTCTCACAACCTCTTTTCCCTCCCCCTTTCTTTCTCGCCCTCTCGTTCCAATTTAAAGAATGCAAGACGCGTAAGCAGTTCTGGGTGACAGCACCTGCCGAGCGGCTGAAACGTACAGAGAGAACGTAAAGCGTCTCTGCTCCCTCAGTGCTTTTTTTCCCCACACGGCGGGACCTGCTCCCTCAGCTGCCTCTCAGCTGTGCAGCGGGTCAGCAGACGCCACTGAAGATTTCGTCACGCCGGTCCGCTTGTGACTCGCCGCACTGATGACACAGCAGTAGGGGGGGGGGGGATGTGATGAATCAGCTGTGACCGCAACAGAACCGCCGGTCCTCCTGCCCTGACTGAAGAAACCTCACTCAGCAGGAATGTGAACTTTACCCCACTGAGACAAAAACACTCAGCATTTTGCTTTTTTTATACATAAAAAAAAAAGCATTCATCAGGTTTTTTTTGTTTCCCCTTGTGATAGGGCCAGCACAGTGGACATGCTCCACACCAGAAGTGTGGTTTAACCCGAACTGATCCTAACCCCAGACTCGTTCATCTTCAATTCATATACATGAATGTGCAAACTAATACAAATCATAAGTATGCATTTTTTGAACAATAAAAAGCCTTGATGGATTGAAAGGCCTACTGCCATCATTATATAGCCTACACATATGCTCTGTATCTGTTTGAATGTATACTCTATATATGCAAGTAACTTATATTTATACAGAAATGTACACGTAGCGTACGCAAAGCACTTACCAAAATAAAATAAAAACATTGAAATTAGAGCAGACAAGGTGATACACTGCGCATGGGTCAAGATGATGAAGATCAAGAAATATAAGTAGTTCCCCCTGGGAAAAATAAAGTTCTATTTTAAACAAGAGAGACAGTATACAAAATAAAACAAAAAAAAAATAGGATAGGAACAAGCAGGAACAGAGCCCGAGACACTTATCGTCATGACAACAACCTAACAGAAGACCGACGTTGACCTTATCCGTCTAATAGAGTGAGTGTACGTGGAGACAGCTCAAGGAATCTCACTGAAATCTCATCACAGGAGTGGATGAGAGGCCGCTCTATCAGAAACGCCAAGCGTTTGGCAGTTGTGCTGCGACCTTCGATCAATACAGGCCCATTCTCATTTGAAAATGAGTCCTGTAATGGAGTTGTCATCAAACACATCTTTTCTTTTTTTCTTTCCCAGAGCGTTGTTTTATTGGCGACTGTAAAAAAAGGGTCATGTCACAGGCTGAATTCATTCTCAGATTTAAATCTCCCTAAGGCGGCCGCTAATTTATTTTCCTCTTGAAATCACTTTTTACGGTCACTAAATTTTAGATGCACATTGCATTTGAAAGACTGCACATCGTGTTTGATTGGACCAACCATGAGCACAGAAGTCCATTTCACAGGGCCCTTTCAGCATTTTGCGGTACAGTACACAATCTTCCCACAATTTCATGCTCTGGCTTACTAAAGATTTGAGCTGTGGAGCTGCAGTGTCTGCAGGGATAGGTAGTACCCTTCAGCAGCCTTGAGAACAAGGTGTGTGTATTCTTCAGTCTATCAACGACTCAAATGAATCACTGGTGATGCAGATTTTGGACTTGCATTGTACACTGCTGGTTTTGGGATACACACAGGTGGGCACTAGTTCCCATCCTGTGAGAGTAAGCTGCACGTTGCCCCACCCCTTTGCCCGGAGGTGAACAGAGGTGTCTGCTATGACATCATCCACCAAACCAGTTTCTGTGCTGAAAGAGGACGCCTCTTGCCCCAAACAGGCTGCAGCAGGACTCAACAGCCCTGTACAGTCACCCCTGTACCATGGTATAAGCCTATCTAACCAATGCTCTACCATAATATATGACACACACCTATCTAACAAATGCTCTACCATAATATATGACAAGGGGTAAATGCATGGTGTTTATTTTCATTATATACACTCACTGAGCACTTTATCAGGTAGACCTGTACATCTGTTAATGCAAATATTTAATCAGCCAATGACAAATCATATCCTTGCAACAATTACCTAATTTGCATATACAAACTCAAACGTGTGCACACATGAACACATGAACACTCACACTCACACTTGTTCACACACACACACACACACACACACACACACACACACAGACAGAGTCAGAAAGCTGAGTCGGTCTTGCACAACATGCAAAACCGAACAATGGTAAACGCACTTCTGCTCACATGCACCCACCAACCCCCCCACCCCCTTTACCTGTATCAATAAACCCTGCAGCCAATGTGACTACAGGGGCTGGCTGGGAGTCGAGTTCTGATTGGCTACCGCCAAAATCCATAACATCCCTTTCTAGGATGGAACAAGGACAAGGTCATTCTCCCACTGGAGTCCTGCGTTCACCTTTGGCACATTCGGCACTATATAAACGATACACAGTGCAACACTGTTTGAGAAGCATGTTTTTTTTCCAAAAGCAAACGCAGAAAGCAGAAAGAGTCATCGTAACACACTTTTTACATTTCTAATCTCCCTGGTGCCTTCTCCGATGGCACATTTTATGCGAGAGCAAACCTCTCCCGTCTTCAGTACGCAAGCAGAACTTGAGGCATGTCGTTGCCTGAAAGAACAGATCTACTTACAAATAAATTAGCAAAGGAACATCTGTGACTCGAAGCACACTCAATCCACAAGCCGTACAGCGAAGTCATACATGCACAAAGTACTCTCCCGCAGCTAAGACCCGGTGCTTTGATATTAGACACAAGATCCAGGTCAAACAGCGGTCAGCCCACCATATTGTACAGTATATTATCGTCTCTCCATGAGTTGACTTTCCCCTTCTCCATTAATGTAGGTTGTAGAGAATGGGTCCTGTATCACTTCATAGGTCTTCACCCCAAAATGAAGGGCAACAAAAGTTATGAGTGATTATAATCTTGAAATAGATACAATTTTCAGGTTATAATGTCACCACCATTTCCAGAAATGACGAAATGTGTATCATCACACAGATTTTGCGTGACTAATTCCTAACAATGTTGCTGTATTAGCCAATTACAATTAGTCCTGTTTTTCTTTTCTCCCAGGTAATTTGTGCTACTGATTGGCCAGGCTGTCTTCCCAGAAGAAGGTAGGTTGGAAAATCAGCAGCTCTTTGCCCTTGAGGACCATGCAATAAAGCTTTAGGTTGGTGTCGGAGCAATCAAAATCAGCATATAATATTTTTCGATGACTTAGGATTTCCATTCCCATGTCAAATAACTTAGAGTTCATAAATGCCCACCCTTTTTTGACCTGTAACAATCAAATAAAAGATTTGGCATTCAGTAGCATGATTTGAATAGCTCATATCACCCAGATTAACAATCGGAGACAAGTGCAATTTCGGTTCCAGGGGTTTCTTCTTAAGGACAAAAGAGCATGCCAAATCTAATTAAAATCCATGACGATACGGCAAAAAAAGTGTTTTGAGTTGACATGGACTCGCCCCTCAGCAGAATTGCATGCTGGGTCATGAGCGCATGATAAACACCCTGCCGTGCGGTTGGCCGCTTCAGGAATGAGGCCGGCGGCAGACGTCACCCTCCTGTGGCTCTGATGCTAACGCCAACAGGACAGCCTGCCTACCAGAGCTGAATTACCCTCGCCTCACTCCTAACAGGCCACGCGTTACTTCACATGACTCTCTGAATTAGCGCACGGTTAGGGCGGGGCGCTGGCCTCCCTCTCCTGACTACTCTAATGAGCCAGTGAGATTCCAGGGGGGCTGCATTTAATGACCCTCTACGCCTAGTGCATCAGACTAATCGACTGACGACTGTCAAGAGATCGGCAGTATTTGACATGCACGCATTTGCGTGTATACACGGTATTTCATACGCAATACAGGCTGCTGGCGTATGTTCCTAGCGCTGCCTTGGCGACACCTGCAAAGCACGCAACACCTCCGCCATTTCCTGCAGCAGCCGTGTTCAGAGAGAGACAGACAGACAGACAGAGGTACGGCATTAGCAACAGGGCACTTGTGTTTGCCCTCGTCAAGGTGACAGCAAGCTTTAAGTCTGTCCCATGAATACCTGAGCCTCAGATTACGGTGTGCATTACAAATGCAACCTCACCCCATATAAAAGCTCATTAACTCGGCCTCCTCACCATACAGGATAAGCCAGGATGAAGCTGTGCCCACTGACAAAGGAGCCAAAGCAGACAGAGCAGAGCAGGCAGCTTCCTGAAGGTCACCACTTGAAAGAGACGGACCCCCGCGAATTGTCTTTTATCACACCTCATCAGGAATTAGGTTATATAACATAACATAACATAATGACGACAGCAGGCTATTCAGCCCACAACGCTCACCTTTTCTACCACTGCCGTGTACCTACTGCTTAGCTCCCCTAAAAGCGAAATAGTGTCGAGCACCTCAGCAAGCTGCTAGGTGGTCCTGATCTTAAACTGCCAGTGATGCAGTTTAAGATCAGCGGAAAGCTAATCCACAGAGTGAAATCAGAGGCAGTCAAACCTCTGTTAAAACTTTATTATAAAGGGGCGGCTGGTTGGCTCATCCTGCTAAGGCTCTGTACAGCCACCATGAACACGTATCCAATCTCGCCCATGCCTGTGGTGACCATCCCACAGCCTCTTGGGAAAATGCATGATTGGCTCTAGAGCTACAGGGCAGTTATGTAGGATGACCTGACCTTGTCATGTGTTGCGTGTGCAGATATTTGCAGAGGTTTCTCTATTACCTATGGTCTACTGCCATTACAATGGGTGGCATTGGGGATTTTGGGGGAGGGGGTTTGTGGTCGAAAGCGAGAAAATAGGTGGAAGTAACCCTATAACTCTGAAGCGGCTGCACACGCACGACTTATGGCAGTGTGAGTGCGACTGTCATCAAGGCATAATAAGAAGACTAAAACCTCTCTCTGTCTCTCTCTGTCACACGTGCATGCACACGCACTGAGCACTATACACTACATTACTGAGGTTCCAGCATGCCAATGTCTAGCTTATGCTGAACCACTGATTGATTTCATCATTCATATTGATTGGATGGTCCCATTTATTTTTAGAGTTAGAAGGGAAGGTCTGCCATGACTAATTTCACAGCTCAGCTTTGGCTCTTACACTCCCATGTAGAATGCAAAGCCAACCCAAGAATAGAGCTATAGCTTTGCTTCGAGGAGAATTAATGAAAAAGAAAGCTTGATTGTTTTCAAAATATTCAAATTACTGATATTTATACATCCCCAATGTAATATCCTCATTGCAAGATTATGTTTCTTGATTTTAAAATGTAATTAATTTTGTGTTTTGATCTAATTGATCTAAAGCAATGCATTTTCAGTGAGGTGAAGTCAAAATGGAGTATTTATTTTCTTCTGATGCTTCTTTCTCACAGTCACCATGGCCACCCTGAAGGCACAGGAGGGCGCCATGTCTACTACCCTGGGGGCAAAAGGAGGGTACCATGTCTACTACCCTGGGGGCAAAAGGAGGGTACCATGTCTACTACCCTGGGGGCAAAAGGAGGGTACCATGTCTATTACCCTGGGGGCATGGGGTAGGGTCTTTCTGTTCTGGGGACACAGGAGAGGCTCCAGAAAACGGCCTCTCCTGTGCCTCGGGCAGGACAAACAGGGCCACAAAGTTAAAATTCAAGCAAATTCTGGTGGAGATGCAGTTATAGGCTATAAAAGGCAACCAAATGTCAATTTTATAGCGCAAGACACAGTTACGCTACGGTACATTTCCAGGCGTTTTTATTAGTGCTGTGTGGTTTAGATATGACACGAGCAATCCCACAGTATCAGCAGTTTCCCAGTCTGCGTGAACTCTAAGTTACTTTACCGAGGTCATTAATTGGAGCAGCCGTTGCTGCAGTCAACGGTTCACTTATTGTGACACACAAAGATGTGACCGACATCATGAGGCACAAGTCACACATTTCCCAACCAACTATCCATAGGCACCGCTGGGGCGAATAGAGGCATACCACAGGTCATTAAATCAGCATTGCACAGTAAAGTTCACGAATGAAACTCAAGCATGCTCAGGCTGTTTATTGTGAAACAGTCTTCCAGGAGACACCCACAGGCTGGTGGCTTTTGGGACGTAATCACAAGGTTACACAGACAACCCCCGTGAGTCACGAAACTATACAGTTCCTGGAAAGGAGTTTAGCGTGCCAAGAAAACCAGGTCGCAGGTGAAGCGCATGCTGTTTAGGCGCACCACAGCTCGACACACGAGTTGACCTTCAAGCGCTGGGCAGTGTAGCCTCCCACCATTTCAACACAAGCTTTGCTGTACTGGCTCTGAGCAGGAGAAGAAATAGATGGAACTGGGTTCCCCTACAGCCAAACTAGGTTCCCCTGACATCTCCGTGACGACGGTTCTGCAGTTTTCAGAAGAGCCATACGTCTGAGAGGAGTTTTCAAGGAGACCACACCAATTGATGGACTCACACCCAGCACAGAGTCTACTTTGCGCACAACTCCCTGCCATTAAGCCCTTTTCATTGCTATTCCCAATGCAGCCAAAGGGGAGCTATTATTCACATATGAATTCTCACTGTGGCTTTTTTTCCCCTTAAAATTTTCCTTAGAATTATAGTTAAATATATCTTTTCCACACTGATCCTGCTGTCCCTACATGACTCTTCTCCCTGCTATAACACCATCCAGCTAGTCCTCTGTCAGAATACATGGCCATTAGCTAGAATACAAATTAATTCAGCCCTCAAGGACTGAACAAGAAGGAAATCTACTGAGCGATACAGGCATAGACACAGAACATGAAAACTACACATTGCTGCAGGTCAACTTTTCTTTGGAAGCAGCAATGTCTTTGTTCACGTCAGCAGTTTACAAAAGAGCCCTTAAGCGCCATCCACTGCTAAACACCTGAGGTCAGTTTTTTCCCATGAACCCTAATCACAGAAACTTCATTATCAGTGGCAAAAGAAGTTCAGAGTTCACCCCCCTTTGTCAGCACCCACGGACAAATTCTATTATCGCCGGTTCAGAGTCTGTGCCTTGCAAACAGATCTGCAGAACGAGTGGGGGATGGTACTTACTCAGCACATACAGGGAAAGAGTGATGCCGGCCAGGCAGAAGCCCTCAAAGAAGCGCAGGGTGCTGAACATGGGGACGTTGATGGAGAAAGCCACCGTCAGCCCGAACAACACCATGAAAATGACTGATGTGACCAGAACCGGCTGACGCCCGAACCTGCCAGACAGACACAAAGCAAACGGATTACTTCCTGAGCATCTATACATAGTCCAATTCTATCTTTCATTTAGATTCTCTGTTTGGGGAATGTGTGTTTCTTTGTGCTTACTGGACAACAGTAAAAGTGTTTCCTGATAAATGTTTATCGTAAATATAAATGTAATTATCTTGAATGGAGGGAAAAGGTTACCAGAGCAAAGAAGGATTTTTTAGCCGTTAGACATCAGCGGTCTGCTTTTTTATCTGTTATGTCAGTGCACCAAATCGATAAAGCCAATTTCCACTACATTAGGAAGAGTGCCTTGGTCTTCTTTTTTTTTTTTTTAAAGTGAACCAGTTAAAAGATTTCAACAGATAATTTGCAAGGTATCGTACTGCAATCTGTATGAGGAACATTCAGAATCAATACAATGCATTCCACATGAACAATGCAGGAAACCGAAGCTTTGCAGGAGTGCACTACTTATTTACTACCTTAGCTACAGTAACCAATCATGCATGTACACAGCACAGGACAGTACACACAAATAAGCCTTACGATAATGATAATGCTTAATATATCTTTGACTATATGCTTTACATGCATGTTTACATTGCATAGGCTTCATATTTCAGAATTCATGATTCCTAAAAAGGACAGTAACACTGACACTCACCAGTCTGCCAGGACCCCCAACACCAAGTATCCAAATATGGAGCCCACCAGCAAAGAAAACTTAGCGATGTGGACCTTCCATTCGGATTTACACACCAAGTTCCACTGCGGATAGAGAAAAAAGGACCTTATTAGAAATACACGGAGGGTATCAGAGCTCATTTTGATGTGAAATACTGTAAATATCAGCTGGAAAGATCATGGGGGAGGGGGGGGGGGGTCTTTCTGAAACCTAAGTGAGGAAAGTTCCACCCTTGCTAAGGTCTTGTCAGAAGAATGAGACCTATATTCATCAGTCCAAAAACTGGATAATCCAACCGCTGGCACAACAAACCAATGAGGTCAAAGAAGTCAATTCCAAGCGCTCTCCAGCATCTTAGGTCTATTAGCACTATGGCGAAGAGTCCAATAAAATTGGTTTTGGGATGAGGGGGTGGGGGCGGTGAGGATTGGGTTTTCCTGAAATCCTCACATCACAAATGGAGCCACTGTGCGGAAAATTATCGGCATTCCAGGCAACGGTCCAGGTCTCAGCGAGCCCTTGTCCATATCACTCCACTATCTTAGCTTAAAGGGAGGCTGCACCAGGGCAATCGGCCATGAAACTGTCACTCAAACGTGCCAAATTGGGAAAATGAGAATTCGGCCTCTCAGACATGAAGCAGTCTGTAATAGTGGCTGGAGTTCACGCATGGAGATTATGCCTTAGCATTTCCCCGGGCTATTTCGTCTTCACATGAAACACAAGAAAAACTGAATATAATGACTTTGATGGAACTGATGTCATGCTGTCAAGTGCATTCATAGGCTGAACAAATCATGCAGCGAATATTTTTTTCCATACAGAAGAAGAAAGGGTATTTTCATCACTCTCTGAATTTAAAATACAAATATGGTAATATGGTTGCCAATAGTTTGATGAATAGGGCAATATGAAGGGTAAACACTAAACCTGGAATGGCCATTTATAAAAACCCACCAATCACTGACGAAACCTTAATAATGGATCATATACACAGTGAGACCTGTACACCAGCTTGTTAATGCAAATATTGAATCAGCCAATCATGTGACAGCAACTAAATGCATAAAAGCATGCAAACGTGGTAAAGGGGTTCAGCTGTTTTTCAGACCAATGTCAGAATGGGGAAGAAATGTGATCAAGTGACTTTGACCGTGGAATGATTGTTGGTCCCAGACAGGGTGACTTGAGTATCTCAGAAACTGCTAATTTTCCCACACAACAGTCTCTAGAGTTTGCAGAGAATGGTGCGAAAAACAAGAAACATCCACTGAGCAGCAGTTCTGTGGGCAAAAACACATTGTTAATGAGACTGGTTGAAGCTGACAGGAAGGTTACAAATAACCATACATTACAACAGTGGTATGCAGAACAGCATCACACAACACGCCAAACCTCAAAGTGGATAGGCTATAGCAGCAGAAGACCTAAGTCTAAAAATAAGTAATAAATACTTATTAAAGTGCTCACAGAGTTTATGTCCACTCTACATTATTCATGCACTTGGTGATGCATTCACAGGGGGCTGCAGTTAAGGAACAGTACTCATGAACTGAGTTCATGAAGGTCCCCCTGGGCTACTTCAACAGATCAGCCAAACAATCAATTGGTCAATCAATCTGCATTGTCCCAGAGCAATAGAACTATTAAGCCAGGTGAAAACATTAATTTAATGCCAGAGATAAGCAACTGAGCCTCAGTTATAAAATGCCGCATTCTTCATTTCCGTACCCACAGTGGGACTTAATGTCATATGGATTCCAGCTCCTCATAAAATATTTTAATTAATGGGAGAACCTGAGTCACAGATGGAATGTGAATCAGTTACTGCTCCACGTGATAAGCAGCTGCTGCTATCAGAAACATTTGAGTCCCGGAAAAGTACCCTATCACGATACATTTACTCGATTATGAAGGCCCCTCTCCCTCCACATACAGTCTTCTGTCTAGCACACCTTCATGTTTAACTAGAACCGTCATCCTGTGTTCCTTCAGCATGGTTAACTAGAACCGTCATCCTCTGCTCCTTCAGCATGGTTAACTAGAACCGTCATCCTGCGTTCCTTCAGCATGGTTAACTAGAACCGTCATCCTCTGCTCCTTCATCATGGTTAACTAGAACCGTCATGCTCAGCTCCATCAGTGTGGTTAACTAGAACCGTCATGCTCTGCTCCTGCAGCGTGGTTAACTAGAACCGTCATCCTCTGCTCCTTCAGCGTGGTTAACTAGAACCGTCATCCTCTGCTCCTCCTTCACAGAGTCCACTGAAATGGATCGTCTTCGCTAAACCCGTGGGCTCGACAGGTCCTACAATCTCGACCTCAAAGCCCATTACTACCACGGATCAGAGGGTTCATAAAACAGGAAGTGCTTTCAGCTTTGATCCCTCTAAACTGTATGCAAAGCATGCAACACATTAGGTCGTAGAAAGTTGTAATACCTCTTCAGCAGGTTAGTCATTAACTTGTCACAATCACAAGACCATGGGTAGAGCCGCTATTGGCGTCACCTGGCGTACGGGTTCATGTGTTAGAACTTCCTATGACCGCGTTACCCAGAATGCCTGCTCAGTTGACTGTGATAATAATACACAGTACTGATTGGCCATTTGCCCACCTGACACTTATGCTGGGATTTCACTGTAAGCCTGTTCCAGAACATCATTTTAAATCCTGTACACTCACTGATTATACCAGAAAGCCACTTGACATTACGGTAGGCCTAGATCACATTTACATCTTAAAAGGTGTAATAATGAGACCTTATGGTGGTAATATGAGAGCCCGACCAATTATACCTCTTTTTTAAAGAGTTCAACTTATTCATCTGTACTTTTGTAAGTAGAAAAAATAAATGCAAATATGTTTTAAAATAGGTTGCTTAATATAGTACAGGAACTAGTGGGTCTGTTGCCCAAGTATAGATGATCAACAAACAACTGAGGGAGAATATCAACACTTAAACCTTGTCCCTCAAAGAAAATGAAATGCCTGAAATGAGAACACAGTACAAGAGGTTTATGAGTGTGTGTGTGTGTGTGTGTGTGTGTGTGTGTGTGTGTGTGCGTGTGTCGAGGGGGTGATTAGATCAGGGAAAGGAACAAGGTGTGAGGGAATTGGAGTATGAATGGCACTGCATACAAAGACATTGTCTATCAAAGGAGCGAATGAGACTGGATTAGGGGGTATATGAGGTTACCTCATATTGTTTTACCCAGAGTAGAGCATGCAACACAGAGGCAATGACCAAAGAAGTGAGCGTGACTGGATTAGGGGGTAGATGAGGTCATCTCAGATTAGCCCAACACAAGGGGAGATCCTAAGGGGGGGGTCTCCCATATTTTCCAACAAAGTTCAGAGTGGGCTCAGCATGTAGTGCAGCATGTGGGCTTGGGAATTTGCACAATTCATCTTCTCGGTTGGACTGTGTGTGCATGCGCATTTGCATACAAAATAACAATAGAGAAACAGAGAATGAGTGTTTGTGTGTGTGTCAACGAAAGGAGGATGCAGAGAGAAAGAGAGAGAGAGAGAGAGAGAGAGAGAGAGAGAGAGTGTGAGTGGGGGAGAGAGAGAGACAGAGAGAGAAAGAGAGTGGGGGGAGAGAGAGAGACAGAGAGTGGGGAGAGAGAGAGAAAGAGAGTGTGAGTGGGGGAGAGAGCGAGAGACAGAGAGAGAGAGAGAGAGAGAGAGAGAGAGACACAGAGAGAGAGAGTGGGAGAGAGAGAGACAGAGAGTGTGAGTGGGGGAGAGAGAGAGAGACAGAGAGTGTGAGTGGGGGAGAGAGAGAGAGAGAGACACAGAGAGAGTGGGAGACAGGGAGACAGGGAGACAGGGAGACAGGGAGACAGGGAGACAGGGAGACAGGGAGACAGGGAGACAGGGAGAGAGTGTGAGTGGGGGAGAGAGAGAGAGACAGACAGAGAGACTGATAGACCGCAGCAGTACTGACGGCAGCAGAGGGATATCTAAAGCACACTGATCGATACAAAGAGAAGCACACCCTCTGCACACTGCCGCAGCTCAGCAGTCATGTTAGTTCAGCTGACTCTCAGCACAAAGGCTCAAATTAACACTGGGTCAATTCAATTAGGGCCAATTTATCCAATCGGCTTCTATAACAACAATAAAATGTCTATGCATTAAGATAAGAATAATCATAATACGAATATGAATAATAATAATAATAATAATAATAACAACTATGATTATTATAGAACACTAAAGTGCAATTTCTCCTTTTCATTTGTTATACAAAATTTGAATATGTGTCTATTTATGTACACACAAGAATGGTATGTTTGGTAATGGTAAACGCAAGCATGAAGAGGAAGGCATTCAAGACGAGAACAAAAGAAAGAACATCTGATAAATTAAGGCATAACTGCACACTGACTTTTTCTCACAAGATTTAATTGCTTAACACGATTGCGGAATCAGGAACTGAAACCCATTCCTCATAAAATGTTTAAAACGACGATTTATGTTTTATGTTACCCTAGCAACAAGCTACTGACAAACAGCTTTGTACACAATTCGGGCTGAGTAATATAGCAATAGCGGTGATTGCCAGTGCATGGCAGCAGTTAAAATGACACTGTGTCAACAAAGACTGCTGGGTGTGTCTGAAAACCCTTTATGTTCATGGCTTTGGTATCTTAAACAACCCACCAAAGAGTATGACACCAGTGTTCCCTCTGTAGTTTCACAGATAGCGAGAGATAGAGAGAGAGAAGGGAAAGAGAGCGGGGAGAGGGAAAGAGGGAGAAGGGAGGGAGAGAGGGGGATAAGCAATAAGGTGAAGCGAGAGACTGAAGGAAAGAGAGAAAAAAGGAGATAGAGAGGAGGGGGAGAGAGAGAGAGATTGCCTAGCAACCTATGCAGCACATTGGCTGTCAGAACCTCTCTTCAAAGAGAGCGTTTCAACTTGAGCTCCGGGCCACCATTGCAGATCGAGAGCCAGGCAGGGCTGAATTCCATCAGACAGCCGCTGCCTTCTGGGGCAGTACTCTCAGAAATAAGGGTACAGACCGTGGAGGCACATTTTTAGGTACAATACTATACTTTTGGGTAGAAATAAGTACCTTTAGCATACAAAAAGGGTACAAATAGGAATTAATTATTCATCCAATTACAAGTGGTACAATTTTATGTACCTAAAGGGTGTTATTACCACCCCTATGGGGACGACATGGCTCAGGTAGTAAGAGCAGTCGTCTGGCAGTCGGAGGGTTGCTGGTTCGATCCCCCGCCCGGGCTGTGTCGAAGTGTCCCTGAGCAAGACACCTAACCCCCAAATGCTCCTGACGAGCTGGTCGGGGCCTTGCATGGCAGCCAATCGCCGTCGGTGTGTATGAATGGGTGAATGAGAAGCATCAATTGTACAGCGCTTTGGATAAAGGCGCTATATAAATGCCTGCCATTTACCATTTACCATTTACCTATGGCACCAAGCTTTTCTACCCTTTTCAGAACTTTTTTTTCCCCCTGTTCTTCCTCAGTCAATTACATGATGACCTACGCAGAGAAAACCACACCACGTGACATCTGTATGTACCAGGCCCAGGTAGAACACCTCTACACCTGTACTAACAGAGCAGTCACATATAGCATTCCTTTACTGACATATCTCTAACACATTATATCTATGCCAACATACCAGCAATACAATACACACCCGTGTACACCTTTTACAAACATTCCTATGGTGTGTACAAGACCGAAACCACCATAGCATTAGCACGAATACTTTGAGATGCGGGTTATAAGCTACATCACATGAGTATGTGTATCAACAGGAAGTCCAGAGTGGAGATCATAAAGAAAGTTAACCAGCTGGTGACTGGATTTACCAGTGTATTTTAAACACCAAATAGAAGGACCAGGATGAAGGAGCAAACAAAGCAGAGATAAGAATCCTTGAAATTAATTATCAACGAATAAGTGACAAATTTCTTGAACTCCTCGTACCCCTAATAATCAGTAGGTGGCTGTCGGGCACCGAAACAGCCGTCCACGGAGACTGAAAAAAGCACAAGTGCTTACTTCTCCAACTTGTCAAATAGCGTTTAAAATAATCATATATATCTTTTAAAGCTTTGTGATCCGTAGTTGCTCGGAGAAGCTCTCTTTTGAGCAAAGTTCCTGGCACTACACCAACGTGGAGAGGAGGCCACGAGGAAGCGTTTTAGCTCTCTGGTTTATTGCCGTTAACAGCCATTACACGATCTGAAACGCACCCTCAGTCCATCCATTACTACTTCTGCATTTCCAGCCTTGTACTCCCCTACATACAGAACAGGCTCCCGCTGCGAAGCACCATAGCTGGCCTGAGCGGAGCAAGTCCGGGGATGCAGAGCTGTGTACAACAGGGGTCTACTGTACGGGGCACATCCGGGGATGCAGAGCCGTGTACAACAGGGGTCTACTGTACGGAGCACGCGCGGGGATGCAGAGCCGTGTACAACAGGGGTCTACTGTACGGAGCACGCGCGGGGATGCAGAGCCGTGTACAACAGGGGTCTACTGTACGGAGCACGCGCGGGGATGCAGAGCCGTGTACAACAGGGCTCTACTGTACGGAGCACGTCCGGGGATGTAGAGCCATGTACAACAGGGGTCTACTGTACGGAGCACGCGTGGGGATGCAGAGCCGTGTACAACAGGGGTCTACTGTACGGAGCATGCGCGGGGATGCAGAGCCGTGTACAACAGGGGTCTACTGTACGGAGCACGCGATTTTTAGGTTTTCTTAATATTTTTTAGGTTTTTTTAATATTTTCAATATTTACCCAAATCTATATTTATAGTTAATACAAATGAAGCCTGGCCAGGGACCCCCTATAAGACCTCCGAGGACCCCCCTATTCTACCCAGGGTGTAGAATAATGCAAGCCTGACCTAAATAGAATAGAACAGAACAGACATTGTATAACTGGAAGTAAAAAATTGTCTTGCCAAATGTTTTAAATATTTTTAGCCCACTCTCTGCCAGGTCAGAGGTTAGACTGACCCACAGCTGTACAGTATCAGTCACCCCCGCCCCTTTCTAAGATTTATCTCATGCTCTCATCCAAAATCTGAATAAGATTTATCTCATGCTTATACAGGGAACAGGGCAGGAGTCCAGTTTGAACATGGTCCACTATAATAATGAGAATTGATTTTAACTCTTATTTTAATCTATATTGAAAAAAACACAAACACAAAAATGGCTTCCCATTTAATCAGCACTGTAGTCCCTCTGCTCCCATTTGTGCTATAAATGTACATTTTATCCTATTTACTCTGAGTCTCTGAGTGAGTCACCATGATAGATCCTGCCTGATAACAGAAATGGCATATATCCCCTGGTATAAAATCCAGCTCTGACCAGCTTCGAAATTACCAGCTGTTCCAAAACATAGCTTGAGCTGGTCTGAATTGGTCAACCAGCCGTTTCAGAACCTAGCCTGAGCCGGTCTGTTTTCAGCAGTTATTATCACTGTTCCTGTATCATCAATATTATGCATTCGTTTATTCCTCTTAGGGTCAGTTTCACAGACACAGATTAAGTTTAGTGCTGGACTAAATTGAGTTTTGTATGGAGAATTTCCATTATAAATTAAATTTAGGCTAGGACTAAACTTAATCTGTATATGTGAACTGGCCCATCATATTATTTGCAAAACCCTGATCCAAGTTGACTAATGTATTTCACATATGTATTTTACAGTATATTGATTGACGATCATTCCTGTAATTAGCATGCTAATTGCCATGATAGCAGGCCCACACCTTTCAGTTGAACTTGAAGCCTTTTAGTTGAGTTGTCTTTTCCCACAATCAATAGAGCGCATTCAAGTGCTACCAAATGAATGAAAATACAAACGGATTCATGATGCTATTCATCACTGCACCGCTAATTGCCGACTGAAATTGTTTCGAGGTCAGACGTTCGGTAGGACACCAGAGTCGACAGGGTGAAGCCAGTGGATAGCGTTTAATGCTCTCACGGAGGGCGATTGGGCGGGTTTGATAATTGCTCTGGGTCAGAGTTTTGAACACATTAAGGCCAAAGTGTCCTGTTGAAGAGTAATGTACTTAACATTAATGTGCTGCTTGATCAAGTCCACAGAACAGTTCCTCCCTTTTAATCAAGCCCATATGTGCCATGATAAGTATTTCAGTTGTTTCCTATCAAGCCCAGAAAATGTGCCCAAGGCAGATAAGAACTCTGTTCAGCACAACAGAAGCACTGGATGCAGGGATGTGTGAGATGGTATGGTAATTGGTGTTGGAATTAGCTTTTTTTGTTGTCGAAATGAACCCACAGCGTGAAAGTGTGTGCGTGGTGAGTTGTATGTGGTGTGTGGTGTGTGTGTGGGTTTTTGTAACGTAAACTCTCCGCGTTCCGAGCACAGGGAAGTGGCTGCTTCCACCAGAAGTTAACGTTCAATCGTAGTTTTTTTCCCCCGAGAAATGTGGTTTATGATTATGGTTGTATGTGCGTGTAAAGTGTGTGGGCTTTGTGTATGTGTGTGCGTGTGTGTGCCTACGTGTGTGGTTCACGTATATGTGTGGATTTTGTGTGAGTGTGTGTATGTATGTGGGCTTTGTGTTCATGTGTTTGTAGAGTGTGTGGTCTGTCTGTGTGTGCATATGTGTATAGAGTGTGTGTGTGTGTGTGTGTGTGTGTGTGTGTGTGTGTGTGTGTGTGTGTGTGTGTGTGTGTGTGTTAGTTAAACCATGGCTCTGCACTGAAGGGGAGACAGACAGAAAGAGAAGAGGCCTTTGTCCACACCAGGAACCAATGATGTGTTACCGTGCAACGGTCCAATTAGGTTGTGACCGATTTGTGCGGTTTGGGGGCAGGGTCCACAGTGGTCTACTTTTTAATCTGATTAGTTCCTGCGAACCTCTGTGACTGGGACAAAGCTCACAGAGGGAGATGTGTCATGTGTTTACCGGTTGCAGGACTTTAACTTGTGCAATAGGGCTCTTTCCTAAGGCCGAAAGGCCGGCTAAGGCCATGGGTACTTTTCCATGTTCAGTTTTTCCAGGTCTACCAATGCCCCCATTCGGCATTGATTCTTTCACGTCCATATCAATGCGCCCATTCAATTCACTTTTTCGGGTACATACCGATCCTCCCATTGTGTGTTCCGTTTTTTCGGGTCCGTGCCAATGTTCCCAAACAGTGCCCTGTCTGAGAGGGCCCTGGAGTCTGGCAGTTTGAGACTGCGGGTACACAGAGAGATCGATTCCTCTCCGCCCACCCACGACATGATACGCCCGCCTGAGTCCACCGCAGCTGTGCTGCTGCAGGACAGGACACCCAGTTACACCACGCACTGGCCAGGGCCAACGTCTCACATTCAAACCCACGGAGTGTAACGGGACATGAAAATGCATTTCACTGCGTTTGTGGAAAAACCCCAAATAAGGGAATTAAGTAACGCCTCTTGCTTTCTGTGGATTTCTACTCCTTGGCTTAATGGCTTCTGGAGATGCCCCATTATAAGAAAGGTGTCGTTTTGTGTAGAAGAAGAAAATAAAAACTGCCCAGCGGTGAAGAGGCTCATTTCGTTTCAGTGTTCCGAGTGCTCCTGATGACTAGAGCGGGTTTCCCAAGAGCATGATCTCACCCAGCTTATTCCAGCTCTAATTCAGGTCACGGCTTCTGCACAGCGCCCGCACAATACATCCCGGGCCGTGGCCAACCAAACATTATCCCTGGGTTTTTTTAAATTACATTTTTGAGGAAATGCCTTCAGGTGCCCTTGAGATGCTGGTAAATGTACATTACCAGGTAATGTACTGGACAATACATTACCAGAGACAGTACATTACCAGGGCCAATGACTAGTCTGGTTCAGTCAGAGGGGAATTTCAGTCTAAAACCCAGTTTGATCGTAAGTTGGTCAAACACCAATCCAATTCTAGATGAAAGATTGGTCCTGGAAAAACCGTGAACAAACCATTCATTGCCCCACACTCTTACAGAGTACATAAGGTCCCAATTGAGAGTCAGAGGTGAATTAACACAGACCATTTTACCATGTAGCCAAGTCAAAGAGGCAGTTCAGGAATTAAACTCTGAACACACAACTTTTGAAATGAAAGAGCATAATTCCAGCAGTGGCTGAATCAATAACAGTACAATAACATCAAATTAGAGTGTACTTTCCCCTTTAAATCTAAGTCCAGCGGGGCATATCGTCCATTAGATGAGACCTTTTGAATCCCCACTTTGAAACACAAGCCAAGACTTTATCACCCTGTATTAATGGCATCAGTGAGTCTCGGAACTGATAAAAATACCTGCACTGACTGCACTGCTGAAGCATGGGCTATGTGGTTATGTAACAAATGGTTAGTGGATTCAGACACTGGCCACTGGGGTGAACCAGGACATCTAAGAAGAAGCATATATCTAGCACTGCTGCAGTGAACCCTGCTGTACCAAAGAGCAATGCACGGAGCATAACTAACTGTGGAGATGACCATCTACTAAACACAATGTTAATAAGAATAATAATGAAAGGAAAGGCTCCATGAATCCAACCAGTTCTGGGTGACTATACTGATGCAAGTATAGGGCCATTACAGAATCAGCTAGAAGGGCATCGGATGAACACCTCACAATAAAAACAATAATAATAACAATAATAATAATAATAATAACCATATTCTAATCATAAGCAGTACACAGACACGTGAGGGAGGAAATTCTGTGGGTAAATGGTCATGCGAGAGCTGGGACTGAATCGTCTGGTTTCATCCTGACAAACACACACAGCTCAGACATTCTGACAAACACACACAGCTCAGACATTCTGACAAACACACACAGCTCAGACATTCTGACAAACACACACCACTCAGATATTCTGACAAACACACACCGCTCAGACATTCTGACAAACACTCACCGCTCAGACATTCTGACAAACATTCACTGGTCAGACATTCTGACAAACACTCACTGGTCAGACATTCTGACAAACACACACCGACCGGTCAGACATTCTGACAAACATACACCGCTCAGACATTCTGACAAACATACACCGCCCAGACATTCTGACAAACATACTCCGCTCAGACATCCTGACAAACATACACCGCCCAGACATTCTGACAAACATACACCGCTCAGACATTCTAACATACATACATTGTCAGACATTGTGTAGATAAACCAACTACTACAACCATGCCTGCCACTTTTACAAATGGGAAAGCTACATTTATTAAAAAGCAAATGGTTGCAACAATTTGAAACAGCGGATACATAACAGCAACTGCTACAGCTACTTTATTTATGAATAGCTTTAAAATAACTACCATTTTTGCTAGTGGTAGTGTTGCAATTATTATTATTTGTTGTTAACGGACTATTCAACATACCAGGGGGACATAAAGTTAATTGAAAGGTCATGTCAGGCTGCTACCTGAAAGAATGACTGGTACTTCCCCTACAGATACAGTGCAGCATGTACTGGCATGAAGGTGACGTTCTCTGCATGAAGACAAGAAGCATTTGTCTGGATTGACCAAGCACACAGACTAAATCAATAGCCCTTTGAAAGTGTATTAGTAAATTACACTTCTGGGGGTTTTTTGGTCATCTACCAAGACCAGTCTGGCTGCCATTAAAAGAAAAAGTATATAGTATGTGTACTGCTCCCATCTTTGTCTTGTGCGACCATGCAACAATAAGCTCAATAAATGTGTCCCTGAAGACGGGCAATTGAATGAAAGTACGAGTTTTCATTTCATTTATTTATTTTCCTTTTTGTAAGCATTATTTTTCACAGTTTGACATTGACGTAGATCACGCGCCGTTGTCTCTACGTGCGAGAGGAGGACAGCCGCTTGGCAGGACCCGAGGCTAGCCTTCATCGATCCCTCCAGGATCTCCTCATACTCAGCGGCCGAGACGTTAGCCCAGTCAGCACAGGAGCGGGATGGCGCGTGACCTCTGCTGTGTGCAGGGCTTAATTCCATTTACAGTTCAGCCCGGGAGAGGAAAGGAGAGGAGAGGAGAGGAGGGCAGAGGTAGAGGGAGAGGGAGAGGAAGAGGGGGGCTCTGACACTACAGGGAGGCTCTCCTGGGGTCAACCCGCAGAAGCCGACCCACGGCATTGCTCAGCAGTCATGTGACGAGTACAGAGGGCCAGGGAGAAGGCAGGCGCACGGCGGTTTCCCTGCCTAAGCACAGGCGCGGTATCAGTTCCTGATTTCTCTCCGCACGGTCTGGGACCTTTAGCACGCTGCCAAGGGCTCTGGGGCAAAGGGAAGCACTCAGTCACACATTTCCCTCCAAGAGGTCACTACCGCACAAACTCCCCCCGGGGACCAGATTCCACAACACCGACACCAGCTGAGAGGCCGCTTACAGCTGCTGTGAAAATATATTTTTTAAACGTATAATCTATATATTCATTAAAAACTGTATATATAAATATATATTTTAAAAACATTTTTATATATATTTATATATAGTCAGCTCACACCGCTTAGTAAACCTTGTCCTTGGAGAAGAGCAGAATGTCGCATTCAACCCCGACAAAACATAGCAAAATTCATACTTAAACAGAAATGGTGGCACGATGAACATCCTGTCGCAAACCGTGCATGGAAGGAGGGACTGACTGATGTAGGTACGGTTTGCTACTATGGTGTCGGAGAAGGCCATTCTGTACATTCTCTGGGCTTTAAAGCATAAGGCATTATTGATTCAGGCTACACCCCCGATACACCCAACAAATGGGAGCAAACATACCTCAAAGCCTGTTGCAAAACATTGCACACCGTTGGGAGGAAACATACAATTAATTAAAGTGGATGATTACACAATTGGTCTCATCTGGTTTCCTGAGTCTGAACAGCTTGCTGGTTTTAAGGCAAAGACGAAAAACATCCCATTCTGTAGCTCTGTAACCCTGCAACAGTGGTGTCACCTTGACTCACTGATCCTGAAGTAACTTGGAATGAAGGAACTTCTATTCACTGTGCCTAACATGTCAGCTGATCAATAAACTTTAAACATCTAAGCAACACAATGCCCAAAAACAGATACCATGCATGATGATGCATATTATGCCATCAATACAAAGGTATGTTGCCAGCCCAAAGATAACATCGTTTCATCAGAGTTATTGTGCAAGACCAGAAGGACAAATTGAAGTATCAATACGTCACCACGCTTGACACTGCGCACCATAATCAAACTAACGATTCAGCGATCAAAAGTGCTTTACATCACAAATAATTAGACTATAGAGTGGAAAAAACTGAAGTGTGAAACAAGCTTCATACATGTGCACACACACAGGCACATAGGCACACATGCACACACACAGCTGCTATTTCTACGCTGAGGTGTCTATTTTTGGATTGCGTGAAGGCATATCACATCACAGTGGCTTGTGGTCCACTTGTGAGTTCAAAGTTAGGGCTTCAGTTCTTGTGGCTAGGAGCGTTTGGTTTAATGACTGTGTTTGAGTGTGCAGCTTTAGAGGATAACAGGGCTTTTTACACCTGCCACTTAACCACAAGACTGTTCTGAATCTGCAGGCCTCACACCACCAAGCTGCTACAGAGGGGCTACTGTCAGATCAAGTCTGCATTTAATAGGCAGAGCACAACACAGGGATTGTCAAATGGAACTGATGGGAAATGAAGTCCAGTGCTTGAGTATGCCAAGCGTATTAATGTACCTTTGAACTTCATGTCCCACCAGCCCCTCTGAGGCACATGTTTGTGGCACAGTGCTTGTAGTAACACATCTTAACATTATGTGTATCTGAAATCTGATCCACACAGCCATACTATTCCTGTAAATGCAGTGCAATTGCTGCAGCTGTGTCTCACTGGTGTGCTGCCTGGCATAGCCATAGGCTACGGAATAGGAATATTAGATTACATATTTATAATATCACATCCTCAAAATGCACAAGTAATGATTAGCTGCAACCTTAAGGGACAACCACTATGCCCTTTGGCATGTAGCCTACAAGAAATGTTAACCTGATTTTGATGAAACTTTTGATTGTGTGGTTGCAGTCTGAAAGACTACTACAAAAATAACCCAGGAATTGTGGGAGGCTGAAGTTGAAGTTAGGGTAGGTGAAGAGTCCTGTGTGAGTACTTAGGAACAATTTCAGACTCCCAGTCATAAATCATGTAGTGAAGTCCAGTGTCTATGGTATGGCCAACCTAGTAATTTTCCCATCGCCAACTACTGTGTCATTTTATCTCACTTCACTACTTCATTTTCCCTCCAAAAAACGAAGAATATTTCAGTATTAGGTTAGGACAAGCCTGAATGGAAAAGTAATGATAATTGTTTAACGAGCAAACGATAAAACAGAGAAGCCAATGTATGGCCACATAATTCCACTGTGGCAGGGAATAACAGCCTTTCACGGGTTTTCATTATGCCACTGTAGCTGCGAGGGGCCGTCTCAATACAAGCAGTGGGTTATGCGCTACTCATAAAGGGTACTCGGAGTAGAAGGGTGACGGTCACCGTACTTTGCTGTACTATGTCGAGGCAGATGTTTCAGCAGTAGCTCTTCGCTTGTGACAACTACCTTTCCGCAGTGGCCAGCGCGAGGGGTGCCGGCGCGATACTTGCAAGCGACACCGCCGCGCTCATCAGCTGGTTCGATGACTCATGCGGTCAGTCGGCAGTGCGCCGCATTCCAGCTCTTCTACAGTGTGTTTTTTTCTCCTGGGTTTCCCTACGTGACATCCCTCGGTGTTATGTGGAGATTGTAGCCTCAATACTCAACCGTGGCAACATCATAAGCGCCACGTTAGGCGTGCACGATCATGACAATTCCAATAGGTCAGGCTTTGTTATGCCCATTTCGCGTACTCCCTTTTTGTTCCCAGCAAGCGCCATACTTTCCCAGTACAGCGGTTAACAGTTATGTATAGCTAACGTGTATAAAGCAGGGAAAATGGTGGATGGAAGGACACTATAAAATGCTGACAAGCCCTTCCTTACAGTCTAACGGTTTCTAATTAAAACGCATGCACTGCCCATGTGGTGCTGCCAGGTAGCGATACGGTCAGTGGCACTCATTCACCTTCCCCGATATGATGTTTATACCAAGTCAATGCAGATTAAATTCTGAACGTGAATAATGCCGACAGTGGAAAGGTTAACAAGAATACAAACAGCAGGCTAAAATATACTCAGATTACTGAATATTACGCTGCAAATCTTACCTTGGTGACCACATTTTGTACAAGTCCTGTTTGTAGCTTGTGGTTCCACTCCAAACACGAACAGTCGATGCTTGTGGAGTCATTAGCAGTCCCATGCACAGATGGAGCGGTCGTGTGACTGTTCGAGTCATGAAACGACAGAGAACTTGCACTGGTATTCCCAACATTCGTGCTCCGGTGAATACACGTACTATCTGGTTGTGCTAAAAGGAAGTAATCGGAGAACTGACTAAATCCGAGAAATAAAACTGGGATACACGTGAGCACTACAAGTTGTTTTTGGTATTTCCCAAATCCCCCAAGAGATGGTAAAACAGAACCGTCGATTTGTGTCAGCAACCCCTTGGAAGTCGTTTCTGATGACAAGAAGCCGTTCTCTGGTTGATGATCTCCTGTTTCCAACCGAACTACAGCCATCGTGGTTCGTCAAAGCTGTAGCTTGCTACTCTGCTAGTAGCGCAGCCGGGTGGGAAATCCCGTTCGCTTTCTCCTCAATGCGTCAGTGCTCAATTTCAAAGAAAACCATCCGCATTCAATCACTTCAAATTCGTAATAAAAAGTCGCAGTATAGTATGACCAGGAAACAGTTTCTAACGTGGATATTCCTCTTTAATTTAATTAAACAATACCCATTTTAGGATTGACAGGAGGTACAAACGATGGTCGAGGAATTTCCGAAGAGGTATGTTCATAGCGAAGGCGACTGGCATGTCCTCTGCGCCAAGGTTTTCCGTTCGCATCCATAGATTAATACATGTGATAAACCGGTCTGTAATATGTTCCGGGAAGAGTCGAAAAGTGAGAAAACAAACCCAGCCCCTTTTCTGTGGGAGCTACAGGTAACACACCTGTATAAACGTAGACCTCTCGCCGGTGTAAAATGCATAGTTTAGCATTGCATTATTGTACGTCATTCGCTATTCGGCGAATAATTCCGTTTCAGGTGGTTACAATAACATCTCACCACTGTAACCTCCTCGCTCCCAGTAAACTAAACGCCGCAATGGTAGAACCTTTGCTTAAAACCTCCGCCCCCTCCGCTCACGGCGACTGTGCAGGAAATTGCGCCACCGAGGCACATTTGGTTATTGATACTAAATAGGCTGCCTTTTACGCCTACCATCCTTACCGGTGGCATATGTATCCATACAGTAGGCCTACCTAAATCCCAAAATGATTAAGCAGATTTGCTGAACAGAAAGATAGTAGTTTTAATTTTAACATGAAGTTATTGTTTTAATTTAGCTTTTTTTGTTATTGATTTGGCTCTGTACTCAGTGCAGCTGAGTCAGCTTTTATTAATGCTATTGTTTATACAAATATTTTGGGGCACAGTAAAATTTAGGACAAATGGCTTTACAAGCATCTCTAATATGTCCATTGTGCAACTTCGTGCAGGTGTAAGACAGCTTCCAGTACCTAGTCTTGATTCTAGGCTTTTGATTGCCTTTGAAGCCTGTTATTGGCATTTCTCAACGTGAGGACCAGATATGTGCCAATCAAAGTCAAGGAAGCTTACTGAAATCAACAGTTTGGAACATCATTAAAATAAAAAGAGCACTGGTGAGCTCAGGAATCGCAAAGGGCCTGGTAAGCCAAGGAAGTCTTCACTGACAGAACTACAGAGGCTACACTAGCCACTAGTTAGCCTCAAAATCATGGCCAAGAGATGAAGATTCACTTGTATTGGAGTGATGGCAAGAGCAAATTGGCTGAAAGGAACGGCCCAAGATCCAAATAATCCCCCTCACCTGTGAAATGTGCTATGGTTTGGGCATGTACAGTATGGTTGCCACGGGTAATGCTGACTTGTCTCCAGTGATGCTGTAACTGCTATTAGCAGCAGACTAAGCTATGAAGTGTATCTGCTTCAGTTAAAACAAATGCCGCCGAACTCACTGAATGGTGCTTCATCCCACAGCAAGACGATGATCACGAACATACTGCTAAAAACAGGGAAAAGTTCTGAATTCACTGAATCCGAATCCTGAGGCAACTTCCTCCCAAAACACACAGGAACTAAAGATGGCAGCAGAACAGGCCGGGCAGAGCATCACCAGAGACGGTACCCAGTATCTAGTGATGTCTATGTGTCACAGATTTCAAGCAGGCATTGCATGCATAATACTAAATACGACCACCTTAATTTGCATAACATTAATATGTCCCAAATGTGTGTGTAATGCACTTTGTATGTTGATTGACTGTATTAATTGGTGTGTTGGCTCCAATACACCATTGTGTGAGACTGTGGCCTAGGCAAGTTTATATAGCCTACACTGTTTATTACAAACACCATCATAGTGCTAAATATGTCACGAGGGGCAGAATATTACATTTTCTAATTAAAATCATCACAACGGTCTGAAAGTTTAGCCATGTCTCAAGCACCTTACCTATCAGACAAACACACATTCCAGGCATGGCTTCTGCATTTGACAGGCCTCTGAGTTCATGACAGAACGAAACTGAACAAACCAGTCTGGTGGCACTGCCTGTTCTCACTCATGCAGCGTATGTCCACTGTTTGCAGTGATAACGCTGGCTTATGGGGCAGGGAAGAACAAACTCAGACCCAACACAAGCCTAGCTTGGCAAAGGTCACGTTTGCATAACATGGGGTTTGTCCAGTTCTGTCCACTCAACTCAACAATAACATAATGCTGTTGGATAGTATCAATTTGCAGAAACAAATTAGAGGAAACATTGATACTTGATGGAAAGTAATGTAATATGCATTTTATTTCCCATTTCCCTGGATAATTATTTAATCTGTTCATATACAATTAGGCCCAATATAAGATTGAAACATTTTTATGTAAACATACATTATTGTGCTTAGGGGGAAGCAATGGAAACTTTGTTTCCTTACTATTGCAATACTACTACGGCAGATACCATTGTACCTTATTACCCTTTTATCCAACTGTATCTACTGAAATCTGCTGCCCCCATCAGGTGCTTTTTGTCTTCACTTCACCAAACACATTTTCCAACACTATTGGCACCTAGTTATTAAATTAAGATGGCTGCATTCAGTTCATTTTCAGAAATACACTGTCGCAATGAAAGGCAGCTAATATTAATTTGTACATTTTATCTTGAGTTGTGAGGTCGGGGCTGGGCGGAGAGCCAGAAGCGACTAAGGGTAAAACCCATCTAAGCGAACGTGTTCGCCACAAAATTCCGGGAGATAAAGGACAGGGATACACAGAAACGGAAAATAAGACCTTCTCCCGAAACAGGGGGAGGAACAGAAACTAACCCGAAGGTGATTTTGAATGAAAACAGAAATAAAGCCCAAACGGCTGTTGAACATAAAACAACCCATAGAAAACAGGGCGAAACACCAAACCAAACTTAGTGCTTAAAAGGTGAGCACTGACGGTTGCAGACAGAGAATCAAAAGAAAATACAACCTAGCGAAAAAATACTAGGCACGAAAAATAAAACCCTTGAGACGCAGCTCAGGAAGAAAAAACAAACCAAAATACATTACCGGGGACAACGTCCCTCTACCACCGGCTCACACGAGCCCAAAATAAAAAGAAAGACACAAAGACCCCTTAGGGAGGCTTCAGTGTACAACCCTTAATACTGAACGCCTTCCTTACCTGTTCTGTTCTGTTTTGTTTTGTTTTGTTTTGTTTTGTTTTGTTTCGTAAAGCCACACACACCAGCACAGTAACTGACAGCGTCTACCTTGTGCTTATACTGGCTTTGCGCAAGAGCGAACAGTTAGACACAAAAGCGTTGAAAGACTGTCACTGGCCTTAAATACTCTTCCGTGGGAGCATTACCCTGGCGCAAATGAGGACCAGGTGAAAACAATGAGCCCCAGCCCTCTGGTGGTCACAATTGGTAATTACCTCCCACCATGACATGAGTATAATTGGTTAGATTTTATTGATCAGCCAAAATTTTGATGAAAACTGAAGTGATCTTGATGATGCAGCTGGGATCAGTCAGCCTAACCCCACTGGACATGGACAAGCCCACTGCCTGCACGCAGCTGCATCAGAGCGGTCTTTCTTCGGCTAGACAAACAGTATGTTGAGACATGTTTTGGAGGAAAGCTGTGGGTCTGCACTGAGGTCTGATACCTGTGTGTCATGTTCAGTTGGGGTTGCTTCATGACTGCACTTGAGGGGAAAATTTGACATTACAAATTTTTAGTGTGAATTGGATATGCACAGCCCCACATTCAACGCCCAATTTTTTTTTTCCAAAAAGCACCCAAGCTCCTCATCATTCTTCAATCAAAGAGGTGGGTGGTGGATCCTGTGAAACAATAAAGCCTTTGTGCCACTGATCAGCTGGAGGCTGTGCTAAGATGACATGCCGTGTCTTGCCACCCAATACCATTCCTTGCAAGCGTTACACCCTACACATAGCCTACTCCCATTAACTTGTGAATATTTAATATTAAATATGTATTATATCCTATTACAATTACATTAAACAACCTCAAATCCAAACTGTCATATTAAGCAACCACATTTCTTTTTTTGTTGGTGAAGTCTTGAATTTCATGAATGAAGATTTCCCAATCTGATCCCAACCGAAATCGTTTCATTATGGAACACTGCTGACCTCTGAAGGCTAAACTAAGAAATTACACCGGCCGACATTTTTCAACGTGCTGTCTCCAGGTGTCGTACTTCGTGAAGCTGAACTGGGCTGCCGGGTTTCATTTAAACTAGTATTTTAACTGCATACATATGATTGGGGATTAGCCTTCTGACAAATGTGACCACAGAGGGCTTCTGTTTCTGCTTCATTTTATGAAATTAAGTTTAAGGTGATACATTTTAATTACCTAACAAAAAAAATATTTGCCTCTGGGCATTGCGGATTATTCATGAATCACCTTTCAAACATAAAAATGCAGATAAGTGATGTACAATGTAGCGGTATATAAACATACATTTGCATTTCAATTGTATTAATTTTCTGGAATACATACTTTGAGGATTATTGAGTTTGGGTTCTCTTTATTGTATTGTTGGGTGAGAGAAGCACCTGAATGGCTTTGGGCAATAACCACCTGAATAAAGAGATCATTTTAATTTTAAATTAATTATAAAAGAGCTACCACATTGTGCAAGTTAATTAGGTTGTGTGTGTGTATGTGTGTGCATGTGTGTGTGTGTGTGTGTGTGTGTGTGTGTGTGTAGGGATGCATTTGGTATCGCTTTCATGTTCAGTTCAGGTATTCTGCATTGATTTATTATATGCATTATGGGTGTGCCAAGACAATACTACCTCCGGCTGTCATGTCTCTGTTCGATTTGTATATGTATCCTCTTCACTGTGTAGCGTTTCTGACAAATAAATGTACTGTATTGAGAAGTGCATTAAAATTTGAGTTTTACTGTGCAAAATAAATTACCGTTGTTTCATTTGCTGTTCAATCGTCACTTTCTCTGCTAATCTCTTTTTCATATCTTCCAGCATTGTTTAACCTTTGGAAACAAAACAAATGTATACATTATCTGTGTATTTCCCAGTGTGGTATTTGTGTTTGGAAACATCACTTTATTAGGTAGACCAGTAGACCAGCTTGTAACTAGATCACATTTCTTCCCCATTCTGACATTTGGTCTGGAAAACAGCAGAACCTCTTGACCACATCTGCATGCTTTTATACATTTAGTTGTGAAATGTGATCTAAGTGACGTTGACCTTGGAATGGTTGTTGATGCCAGACAGGGTGGTTTGAGTATCTTTCTCTAGAGTTTACAGAGAATGGTGCGAAAAACAAAAAACATCCATTGAGCAGCAGTTCTGTGGGCAAAAACATGTTGGAGAAGGGCCAGACTGGTTGAAACTGACAGGAAGGTGACAGTAGCACAAATAACCGCGGTATGCAGTGGTATGCAGAAGAGCATCTCAGGACACACGAAGATCTAGGCTACAGCAGCAGAAGACCAATAAGTGTAAAACATAAGCCTAATAAATACCTAATAAAGAGCCCAGTGAGTGTACATACAGGGGTGATTTGCCTGGAGAGCCCCTGACAGCTGTTGGGACCTGGGACTTGAAAGCTGGTCTGTCCTATGTCCCACCCACTGACACCCCCTTCTCCACCCCCTCCACTCAATTCCCCCCCGCCTAACTGCCACTCCCTCCCTGCTTTTCATTAAAGGAACCATACCTAGATGCACGCTGTGACCTGTCTGTCTACACAGATAATCAGTGCCCTGCCGCTCCTGTGTGCGTCTCCCGATGGGCGTTTTCCTGTTTAGAGAGAGGGATGGAGAGAGAGAGAGAGGGGTAGTGAGTAATGAGAGGGAGAGAGAATGCAAATCTCACAAAGCAGAGTCTATGTTTTTGTTATTTCTAAAGAAAAGAAGAACAGGATATGGGTTGTGTTATACCTTCTTGGATGAGTACATGGTTCTTTTCTTGGACCACTTGCTTAATGCTTTTACCAAAACTGGCTGGTGTGAACATATACCACAATGATCTGCCAAAGGGGATTTACAGATTTACAGATTAGACCTTTACAAACAAAACCTTGGTTTCCACTGGCTGGGTGGAGATATTGAATCACCAGATGTGTTATTTGTCAGTTTGAATGATTTCCCATTCCCTTTCAGCAGCTGCCTGTGTTGTTGATAAATCTATTTGGAATGAAAAGCGGTGTCATTCAATAGCATTAAGCAATTGGTTTATTGTTGTGAGGATGTGTATCAATGGTTTATAGATTAAAATTGTATTTTATTTTATATTTATACGCTCAGGGTGTATTCAAATTTATAATACTTTTTGAACATAATATTTAACTATGCCCCAAACAAACAAGCGTTTGGGGCATAAAACAGTGTAAAATATTCAATTTTAATTAATCCTCATTAATCTCCGTTCTCTCACAGATCCCGTAGTTTCCCCATGTACATGTCTGCTGTTTGGATGAAGGTGTCACATTTCTCTACAGCTGCCCTGCCCATTTTTTTGTTTGTGTGGGGGGGGGGGGGGGGGGGTTGAGGGGGGAGGGGCCACCCACACTCTGCAGGTCAAGGAAAGGTTGGGGGTTTAAAAGAGTCAGCCCAGCTGTTTCTGTTGATTGGTACCTTTGTGGTCTAGACTGCTGTGTTTCCTGTTTGCAAATTGCTATGCTAAGTTCATGCATATGCTAAATTTTATGACAACTTTCAGGTAAGTAGGCTACTGTCAATGTACTTTTTTTATACCGTAGGCCATAAACAGGCTGCTTGTGCACTTCTTCTGTGTGTGAATTCTTCCATCTCATACTGTTTTGCATGCATACTTCAGAGTACATTACAAAGCTATGTTCTGGAATGTTAAACTCTGGTTACCTTATGCTTTGACAAAAGAACCACCCCCAACTTCCGCAAAAAAAGGAATTAAATTATGATTATTATTAGTATTATCATCATTATTCTTACTATGGCATTATTATTATCATTGTATTATTATTATTATTATTATTATTATTATTATTATTATTAAGACTCATCATCATAACAGGTAGATAACTGGGTTGACACTGCTTGGTTAAGGGCACACAAGACCAATCTCTGTAAAATGTACTTAAATTAACTTAAATATCCAACCAAATGTGAATAATATATGTCTATATATAGTTTAATAATGTAGGCCAAACATGGTTTTAATCAGAATGGTTTCTGAATAGATTAAATCGTTATTCTGCGCTCCTTTTCTGTTTGAATCATAACAATTATTTATCAACCGATTAATCTGCCCCACCCAGCCTCTTCGCAGGATAAGTTACAGTATAAATGCATAATTTAAGACGTCAAGAGAATACAATCAGCTTCCTTTTAGGGCATACTTTATTGCAAATTTACTGCGTTGGGCACGAGAATGGAACGTCTGGTTTGCCTCCACTTTTTCCATAACATTTTGCTTGACTAAACACTTCCATTTTATTTGCGGAGTTTTTGAAGGTCACAATCTCTTACACAGGCGACATTTAAATTAACCCGATTTCCCTGGCAGCTTTTCGCCTCCTGGAGTCAATATTCCAGTAACAGCGTCGAACGCTGTACAGTTTTGTTAGCTGGATGATGTGTATTTGTAGCTATTTCCCCGTGCAATTGGGAATCCGTATGAATGGCCTTCAACAGCTGTATAGATCTCAGGCTCGTTAATGATGCAGTCAGGCGACGGATTACAGCGGGAAGTGTAGCGGCTGGGGACGCGTGTGCTAGCTTGCCCCCCGTGGAATTCGCGTGAGGCAAGTGATGGGACAGCAATAATCGGTACTGGTTGTCCCTGCCAGCTATTTAAAAAGAAAATACGGGATGAAAGGTAATTACAACGTACATTAAAAGAGAAAGAGCAACTGCCATATGACACTAGGCCTACACAGATTGGCTTCAGACAACATGGAAAGTGGACACGATGTTGTTGAGCCTTCTTTATAGGAATGATATTGATGACCAGATGAGCTCATCAGCTAAAACAAGTGAAGTGATGAAATGGATCAATTTAAATAATATTGTGCTTACACATACTTGCCAATGTCACACCACTCCTCTATTCAATGACTGCTGCACCACAATAGTTCCAAACAGGTTGAATGCCATAGCTTCCTCACGTTACTGCATGGCATTGTGGGAAATCTGTTTGTACCGATGAATACATTTCCGAGCAGAATGTAATGGCGAATGTGCCAAAGTCATATAGAGTCACCAACCACACTGGAGAATTGAAAATGCATTCTGTTATCCTGATGTCACCAAACTGGGGAATCAAATCTATTCTGAATGCATTTAGAAATATCACACTGAGATGATATTTTTCAGATTGGCACTCACCATCCCCTCTCAGTGAGAGCAGCAAGAGGGGGTTTGTGTTTAGAGTTTTCTGCTTTCATCATGTATTACACAAAAAAAACCCCAGCTAATTTAGTTTAATCCAAAAGAAGATTTATCCTCACACCATTTGCATGCCAACGTTAAAAGTTTGCAGATTGCTGCCATTCTACACACCATTGCTACATAGTCTGACTGGGGCATTGTGGTTTGGATCTTGACTGGCCCTGAATGACATGTGGGTCAAGCAGGGCAAAGTGGTTCAGCCCCCACACCCCATCTGAAGCCTCTCAGTGACTGTCCTGCCTGCCTTACGTCCAGTACATGACATTACATTGCATTACAGGCATTTAGCAGACACTCTCATTCACAGCAACCTACGCAGAGTATCCATTTACCACTTACTACCTGCATTACTTCACGGATCTAAGATGAATACCGACTGGTCTGGTGAGATTACAGCTACACTGGTTTCACTGCTCCATG
Source organism: Conger conger (assembly GCF_963514075.1). Classification (NCBI taxonomy): domain Eukaryota; kingdom Metazoa; phylum Chordata; class Actinopteri; order Anguilliformes; family Congridae; genus Conger; species Conger conger. Next base: position 14,129,042 of record NC_083768.1, read on the forward strand.
ACCTAGAGATCAGGTGCAGGACAGGAAGATGCGACTTTAGAGTGTCGAGGTGAAGCCCCCGATTCCGGGCTTGCAGGAAGAGCCGGACCAGGATCGGTGCGAAACTCCGGATCCTACAGGGTGCCAGGGTGGGGACCCACACACTCTCTGGATCCTGCGCACACATGCCCACGCACACACCCGCACCCCCGCTAATTCCTGCCACCGCTGAATCACGCCCAACAAGTCGCGGCAGGCCGGACCGCGGCCGAAACGGAGGAGGGAGACGGGAGTCTGGTGACAAAGCTGAGCGATTACTGTAATTGTGCGCCTCTTTTCTGGCGTGACTGAAGCGGGTGAAGACTAGGAGAAGCGTCTTTGCCTGTTGACGTCAGGGTGTGCCAGCCGGGACGCGTCTTTCTGCTATCTTTTTAGCGGTGGGCGGATGGAATCGGGCGTGCCGCTCCACCTGTCAGTCATGTCCGAAATCCGAGCTGGGTGCTCGGAGCAGCGTGCCCAAACCGGTTACACGCAGAGGTGCTTTGGGTGAATTAAAAAAGAAACAGACTGCAGAACAGCGACCTCAAACTCCAGTCCTGGGGGGCAACAATGTCTGTAGGGTTTTGTGGTTTCCCTCAAGTTTAAGCCTTGAAAACACGCTGTGGCCCTCCAGGACTGGAGTTAAACCTGCAGACACTGTGGCCCTCCAGGAATGGAGTTAAACCTGCAGACACTGTGGCCCTCCAGGAATGGAGCTAAACCTGCAGACACTGTGGCCCTCCAGGACTGGGGTTAAACCTGCAGATGCCATGGCCCTCCAGGACTGGAGTTAAACCTGCAGACGCCATGGCCCTCCAGGACTGTTGTTTTTTTCCAGTTTTTTCTTTCCTTTTGAGGGGTCAAAGTCCAGCTCATGTCTTGTCTTGTCATGATCTCTCAGTAGTCCTGTCTGCCTGTTGTTTAATTATTACACCACAGCCCACACAAGTAGACACATTGCCATATTCCGGAGTTACTGTATAATTACTTGGCTACATTTATCAATAAAAATAAAATTAAGTGGGTTTTTTTTGTGGTTCAGAAATGCAAATCAGAAAAGTGAATGAATCATTTACATTTCAAGCACTTAGCCTTATGCAAAAAACGCAAAGAAAATAAATTATTTTATACAGCCAACAATTCAACTGCAACTACCTTGCTTTAGGGTATTTCAGTAGTGCCCCACCTGAGAATCAAACCCGTTGTCTCTACAAGCCCCATTACCGAACCGTTATGCTAAACGGCACACCTCCTGCTTACTCACAGGGCAAATGTGATATACAATACACTATTTATACTTCTATAATCCCGCCTCGGCATACAAACAGTACACATGTACCGCACCTGATATTGTAGTACTCTTTGAACTCATATCTGTCCTGAGAACCTGGAGTTTATTCCATCATTCATTAAAATGAAGTTTTACAAACACACGATTATTATTATTATTATTATTATTATTATTATTATTATTATTATTATTAAGACGTGCTTTGCTCATTTTATAGTTTCACTGAACAATGAATCTGCCTAAAGATTTCAAAATAATGTTTGTTTGGTAGAACAACCTTTACCTGTCTTTGCCTCATTACATTACATTACATTACGTTACGTTACGTTACGTTACATTACATTACGTTACGTTACGTTACATTACGTTACGTTACGTTACGTTACGTTACGTTACATTACGTTACGTTACGTTACGTTACGTTACGTTACGTTACATTACATTACATTACATTACGTTACATTACATTACATTACATTACGTGGTATTTAGCAGACGCTCTTATCCAGAGCGACGTACAACAAAGTGCAAATCAATCACAAGAACAAGTGCAAAAGTAGACCTGAGAGGACAGTACAGTTGCGAGTCCTAGTGTAAACATACAGAAATTCAGAACCATTGAAGAGTACAATCAACATTCAAACTAGCATACCACTGTTGGCAGCTAGAATACAACAACAGCCAATAAAAACAACAATACAATGCCTCTGCTTGAGAGTGTCAAGCCAAACCAAAGCCAATAAAAACTAGCTCTCCACAATATGTTAATTTCTATTAGGGAACATGCTGAAGGGGTTGTCTTTGAAGTGCAGCCTGGAACATACATCCAAGCACAGTTCAACAGAGAACAGTTCAATCACACGCTTCATTTGCCAGAAAAAATAGCACTTTGACCCTGCAGTACCGGGGTTGAGTAGCCTTGCAGACACTGTGGCCCTCCAGTACTGGGAATGAGGGGCCCTTCAGGGCAAATTAGCCATACTGACCTGTTTGGCATAATGTAACTGTCAAATAAGACATGCCAGAAGCACAAAGAGAAATAAAAACATCCCAGCCACAGCTTCTAAAAATCTTTAAACCATATTTCCTCCCAATACAGAGGGGGCTGTCATTATACATGCTCCCTCCTGTTGCGATAATCTATGAGGAAAGCCTCTTTGCTGCTACATGTCTTGCAAAGCTGTCCAATGGTGGCACTTAGTCATGTCTATGTGAGATCACAGGGCAACATGTTCCATCCTGTACCTCTGTCACTGTTTATAGTGCCAACATATATTACCAAACCTCATTCACAATGCACTTCTGCCTGGGTGTGTCTCGGGCGTGGTGCACTCTGTTAAGATTGGGAGCGTTGCCTTTTCCTGAGATTTCATGGCCAATTGAGCCATATCAGGTGATAATGGACAGAACAGGTACTGTTTATTTATGCTAATATCCACATGAGTGATGAGGTTTTTCCTTCTTTGCATACAATGCTTAAAACACAATAAAATGTTCAGTGTTATATAAATAATTACAAAATACAGGATCCTTTGTGTGAACATAATTGACAGGCTGAATAACAAAAGAACCAATCGCAACCCAGAACTTGGCAAAGCTTTATTGTACAGCTCATGGTACAAAGAGGCAATGGTCGAATATCAGCAATCAGGAACAATATGGATAACAAAGTTTGCAGTTGTAAAAACAGGCAAATGTCCAAACACGGGAAGGCAGTGCAAACAGGCAACAGTACAAAACACGATCTGAGAACTGTAATTCAAGAGGGTAAGCAAAGTCTGAAAGCAGGAAGCCCAGAAACAAAACACAAGGCAGATCTAAAAGAAGTTGTGGTACACAAACAGGGTCAGTATGCAGAACAGGGTCAGTATGCAGAACAGGCAGGCAGAAAACCACTGGAGAGTATGGTCGTGACACATAACAATCTGACGGGTATAAATGCACTGACAAATTAACTGAAATGACGAACAGGCGTGAGTGCAGAGAAACAGGTAATGAGACACAGGTGAGCAAAGGGTTATGGAAAGTGCACAAGGACAAGAGACACGAAACAAAGGCAGAAAACAGAAAATGCAAGGAAACAGGAGCGACATTTTATAATAATACACAAACACACACACACACAATTGTGTAGTGTAGCATTGTGTAGTAGTTATTTCTGTCCAAATATGTAAGAATAGAAAAATTTTGTTTTTTTTCATTTTTCATTTTATTAAAACATTGCGTTAAGAAATAGATCCCACAGCTATGTGTGCAGGCCATGTCAACTCCACTGCCAAAGGAACACAAAATGCAAAAAGGTATGTAATGTCGTCTAGGTGAAATATTTCTACAAGGAAATCTAGAAGGAGGAAGAACTATTGTGTTAAAAAAAATACTGTGAGAGAATATTTGTACCACATATCACTATGTTAGTATCAGTGAGGCAATGAGGTCACTGTTCTCACACTCAGGTCTGTGCTGTCTCGTAGGCAGGTAGATCACTGACTGTCGGTTTGTTTTCAAATGTGTTTCCATGGAGATGGCAGGGTCTGAGTGGCAGGGACTGTGTTTTCTTAGCAGCAAGATTCCAAAGCTGGGTGTTGGTTGCTGGCCAGGATACAACCTGAGTTCCCAACCCACTGAGTGCTATGCTCCACCCTGTGGGACTGTGGAATGGTGGGTGTGTGTGTGTGTGGGTGGGGGGGGTACCTGCATCTCAAAAATATTGTCACGATTCCAAGTCTGTAGGGGTAGTGCAGATGGGGTGAGATTATCTGACAATGCTAACACCAGGACAGAAGTGTATCTGATAATCACTGCTTGTATTTCTAAAGTGTGTCAGGGTAATAGTGTCTATCTAGGATCAGTTTGGGAGTCATAATGGAGGTTAGGTTAGGGTGTGACAGAGGGAGACCTTGTCAGCACTTCTGCTCTTAAATACTTTATAGATATGGCCCTGATCTCAGGAAATCTCTTTCCTCAGTAAACACCATTTATGGTGAATAAAAACGACCCATTGTATTTATTAGGGGTCTCTAGCACCTGGCCCAGGTCAGTCACAGAATCAGTTTTTTAATTCAGCAACCGATTAAGCCACAGGGAATTCGATGAGGTAACTGTGTGACTAACTGCTGAAAATGAACTGCTGAATAGCAACAAAAACCAGCAGGCCCTGCGGCTATCCAGGACTACATTTGGGGACCCCTGCCATTAAGCAACAGAAATCCTGTATTTTATTCATTTGCATCTATTTGCTTAGCCTGGAGTTATTGCATTATGTTCCAAGAGACGACTAATACGGCCAAAGTCACATGAAGTGACACCCATTTGTCATTTTCTCTCACTATCAGAGCTGATTTCTCAGTAGAAAAAAAACAACATGTCCACCCTTTTTCACGACTGTCTGATGCTGGGAACTGTACTCACCCACACCCGTGTCTGGCTGCTGACTCACTCTGTTCAGTGAGATAACAGACAGCTCTGTGTGAGAGACAGACACAAGCCTCCTTACTGTGTGTGCATTCTCTGACCAAGCCTTACCTGTACAGTGACTCCCCAAACACACACACAGTCATGCTTACTCACAGATTCCACTTTCAATCCCTGGCCCCCAGCACCTGGGATATGTAAAGTAGTATAACACAACAAAGCAGTCACGCTGCCTTCACATGGATTAAGGTAGACGGTTGACTGCAAATCGGATGTCATTACAGTGGGTATGAGCACAACAGTAAAATTTTATTAGGACGCCAAAGAATGTCGTTAATAGCAACTTCTCTTTTCACCGTTATATCCAAACTGGATGTGACACAACAATACAACATGGACATGAAAAATGTATTTTTTTGCCTTTTCCAGCAAACATAGATCCTTTTCCTAGCCATGTTCAGGACTGCCTTTATTGTACGATAATCATGACATCACCATAGCAACGTATATATTTTATTTACCGTGTCAAGCTGCCTTTTTTCTGTACCATTCCAAAAGTGCTGTTCTGCTACAGTCCTCGTCAAGACAGGGTAACAGTATACTTCATCATAGGTTCTCATTTATCACGGTAGCAAGGGCAGGCATACCATATTGGGGCAGTGTGTCAGGTAGGGGTGGGGGGAAAGGGGGGGTGCTTGGTTTTATGATTATACCAAAGGTACTGGCAAACAGGGGCCCAAACATTGTTTATTAAAGTGTGCAGGGATCTGGTGGCGGGGCCCAATGACAGACCTTTTAATCGAGAGACAAATCCCTGGTATGAACAGAAAGTGAACCAGCTAAAGTAACGAGAATGATGAAATAGCAGCACAAGTAATAACAATGTTAAGCAGATGGGTTGTTTACTAATCAAGTGAGAGATGAGAGTGAGGTTCTAGTTACTCATCTCTATGAGGTAAAGCAGGCTGAAGCTGCCTGAAAACAGTCTGACAGAACACTTTGTTCCCAAGTTAACGAGTTGCCATCCAACAAAAGCAAAATGATTTTGAACTTCACTTGCAGTTGGGTTGAGGGTGGGTGTTCTATTCAGGGCCTGTTGTACAAAAGTAAAATGTAAAAAAATGACAACCGATACCTGCCTTGGGAGAAATTAAAAGTGATAAAATTCCGCTATCTTGTGACAGCGGCTGTGTGCCAACGCCAGCCTTTGTTTGTGCTCCAACAGCACATCACATTTCACAAGTCTTACATGGAAGACTGGAATCTGGCAGACACACTTATCCAGAGCGACGTACAGTTGATTAGACCAAGCAGGAGACAATACACCCCTGGAGCAATGCAGGGTTAAGAGCCTTGCTCAAGGGCCCAACGGCTGTGCAAATTTTATTGTGGCTACACCGGGGACCGAACCAGCGACCTGGTGGGTCCCAGTCATGTACCTTAACCACTACGCTACAGGCCGTTAATGTGCACATTGTAAGCCGATGTGATTGGAATGTACGATACAGACACAGAAAAGTTCCCATGTAAATCTGGCCCTGCCTAAAGTAGGACAGAAAGCACACAGGAAGAGTGAGTGCTGGGCGTTGGCTAGTTGTAGGACACTCCCAAAACTGAGTCATAGGCTGTGAACTGTGAGCATACACACAATTATCAGATTACAACCAGGACCTACACGAGGCAGACATCGAACACCAATCCGTAATAATCACTCAAAGGAAAGAATGGTTCTATCAAACATGTCTATGGTTTGAAATCATTGTTTGTTTGATTGATTGTTAGTTGATATACTTAGAATAATTCCTTGTTATTCACTGCGAAACAAAACAAGCATATTAAACACAGTATACTCAACTCAAGATAAACACTAATATATCTCAATTTAAGGAACTATTGGGTGTTTATTAAATTCATGATATAACTAGCCACATCACTTCAAATTGAAACTTTTGAGACATGGCAATATCTTATCTCCAAAAAACAAACCTGCCAAACTGAAAATGTTAAATCTTGACTCCCTATCAGCAAAACGTTACAATGAGAACATAGCAGCAGTTGTGAAAAGTGGATGAGAGAACTGAAAACCTCACTCCTGTGTCACCCTCTGACCCGCCGATTATGTGGACACCGCAGACCGTGAGAATTTTAAAACTTTTCTCTACTGAAAATACGCCCACAGCGTATCATCCTCCCCCAGGCCAAAAGGGAGGTGTGCACGCAGGGGGGGGGGACAGTTACTGTCACCGCTTGAGAGCTCGTAAGGTGTGGTCTTGAGTTGGCAAAACGGGACTCTTCCGTGTTTGCGAATCAGTCTCGGCGCTCGGTGACGGCGAAGGTGAGCGCACGGGAGTGCGACGGTGAAGTAAATTTTCCTTCCCTCTTCATATAAAATCTATTTTTTAAATCTACAACTTCCTAAGACCTACGCTGGATAGAAAATGAGTTATTACGGGTCCCACTCTAAACTCCCAACGATGAGTAGGAGAACCAATTCCCGTCCCGACCTGTCCAGCGCTAGTTTCTACAGCAGGACCGAGGGGCACGCAGGCGGTAATGGATACTACCCGGAAATGATGGACGGATCCAGCGTCTTTTATCACAGCAAAACTATAGGGGGATATGGCGCGGGACATGGAGGGGGGCATGGAGGGGGGCACGGAGGGGGGCACGGAGGAGGACAAGGAAGGTATGTAGCAGTCGCTCTTTTCCATTAACTATCAAATGCGCAGGTGCAATACATGTTACGCACTGTGAATGCCTCCCGTTTCAAATAACATTTTTCATGTGTGCCCTTGACTGCGCTCTGTCACCTGTATAATTTGCATTATGTTGTGGCACGTTTTTGTCTAATTTTGGTTAATCGAATTCGCCTAAATTAAAACGTAGGCATTATTTATAAACACATGCTATCACATATGTTAAATAGGAATACCAGTAGCCGATTAAAAAAACTTTTTGTTATAGCTCCCCATTAGTTTTTGTGTGACAGATGGTTACTGTCACACACACATGGTCCCTTTTTTCTGGGTATTTCCACGTGCTGAAATAACACACATTCGATGTAAGCATATTGCTACATGTGTGGTTTAAAATGATCAAACGAGCCAAATGATTAAAATGAGCAAAATGCAATGCAGTACATTCCACCTGCAATATTATTTATTATTTATTATTATTATTATTATTATTATTATTATTATTATTATTATTATAGTAGCCTAGTAGTAGCAGTAGTAGTATTTAGATTAAGTTTTAAATGAAAAATTGTTGACATAAATATTCTCATAATGTAGTCGGCTATGTGTTCACATTCAAGGTGAAGAACTTTCTTGTCCATGGAAGTGATGACATGTATCTATAATGGTTGGTTATTCATCTTTGCTTTGGCTTTTCCCCTTCAGTGTGCAGGCCCTTCATCAGAAAGCACAAATCCTGCTGACTCAATTTAAGGAATATCTGGCCAAAGCCGAAATGAGTATGCAGTCTGTAAGTTCTTCTAAAGTCTACTATCCAGTGGAGGCTCGTAACTGTTTTTACTCATAGAAAGACTACACTCACTAAGGACTTTATTAGGAACTGAGCTCTTTATAAGTCTAAAAAAGAAGTGTAATAAATATCTAATAACATGCTCACTGAGTATATTTCAATGTATAAATGTTTTAATATATAATGTTTTAAAACATTCCTTTTGTTCCTTGCTTATATTGTTGACATACTTCTTTGTAACTATGCCAATTTAGGCCTGTATTAACAGCAAGCTGTGGTGCTCGCACTAGCAAAGTATGCAAAACTCTTATGGTTAGAGCCATAGCTGCTTCAGGTTTGGCGGTTGCCAAAATGCCGGCAGCCAGTACAAAATGTCTGATCAACACTATTTTTCACAGAGCCATGCGAAAGCTCTATTGTGTGTTAATGTGTGTTGGGGAGTGACTAAGGGATTATTGTGATGAGGTAATGCTAGATGGTGCTTATACCAGCTTTAGAGGCCCTTTTTTTATTTTTTTATTTTACTTTGTAAATCAAAGGTTTATTTAGTTGGGACTTGCTCAACTTTTAATGCGAGTGAAAGCAGTTGTTTATTAAAGCTTGTTTTGTGGGCAAGTCAGGGCAGCAGCCCTGGAATCAAGGTGACTCTGCATGGCTGTGTCCGGAATCCATCCATCCTTACTTAATTCCTTCCTCTAATCCATAGATCATGGTCAGGTGAAAATAATATGGCTTTGATGTCAATTAGCCAATCGGTAGTCACTTCAGAAGGCTATTCCACCCAAGCCCCTCTCAGCTGGGTCCTAGTATGTCTGTAATACTAGAATGTGAGAAATAGCTGGATTTCATACTACATCCAGTGAAATATCATAGTATCCAAACACTGGACATAAGTATGGCATAGATATCCCAGCCCAAGCAACTAAACATGAACTACATATATGCTTTTTCTATTTTCCTTGCACATCAACTAAAAGGTTTTTATCGTAACTTATACTGCGGAATTACTGTTATGTAACGTACCTTAACAGCAAAAATTAGCTAGCAATGTGCCAGATTAAATCTGTCAGTGGCTTCATTAAAGGCCATCATCAACTGGCAAAATCCTAAAGGGAAATGACTGTGACAACATAGTATGTCCGAAAAGACATACTTTTTAATTACATACCAAGTATGCTGAATGATATATGATGTACTGTACATACTGTATATAGTATGTAGTATGCCATTTTGGACACTAAATTCCTTGGACCTACGCTGGATTGAAAATGAGTTTATACGGGTCCCACTCTAAACTCCAAACGATGAGTAGGAAAACCAATTCCCGTCCCGACCTGTCCAGCACTAGGTTCTACAGCAGGACCGAGGGTCACGCAGGCGATAATGGATACTACCCGGAAATTATGGACGGACACCCCCCCTGCAGACTGAGACCTCATTGTTAGGTCTCCCAATACCCACTGTCTGATAGAGAAACCCAGTGGATCCCAGTATGTTTCAGTATGATAGGGGTTACAATCAATAATCTGAGAGTTTGCAGGTTATCTCAAATCTTTTTGTAAATTTCATTGTTGTGCCATTATACAACAAATTAAACGCCCAAAATGTATTTTTTTAGACAAATGAACATACCGGTAGATACAATCCAGACCAATGATACAGACTTTAAAACTGTGAAGTTGGGATCTCCAAACTATGCTGCCTACAGATAGAACCCTCAGATTGTGAACTTGTGAACTCTCAAATTTTTCGGTTGCATGCAGGTGAGATGTAAACCTGTTTCCTAGCCTAGTGGCTCATCTTATAGACTTCCATAAAGTGAGGCTGCTTGGTTTGGACAAAGACCTAAGATCTAATTTGTGAACCACAATAACATGCATCATTCACTGCATCTTACTGTATACACTAGAGCATTCTGCATATACAAGACTGGAGGACCCCCTGGTCCTGGAGAGCTGCAGGGTGTGCTGGCTTTTGTTGTTAGTCAGCACTTAATTGATCAGTTAAAGCAGGCAATTACACAGTGAATTCACCTCACCTAGTTTCTTGGGTCTGAATTTGTTGCTGATATTAAGGAAAAAACACAAATCAGCAGACCCTGCGTCTCTCCAGGCCCAGGAGTGGGCACCACTGCACTAGTGCATCCACACTCATAAAGAGTGATTGTGAGTGTGTATGAGTGAGGGGCAGTATGGGTCAGACTTCTATCATTGTGATAGTTGCTGATTGGCCTGTGGGATGTGTGTGTGTATCACCTGTGTGCTGCAGGGTGGAGAACGAGGCTCAGTGGAAACTGAGAAGTATCTTGACATGTCCGGCATGGTCCTGGATCAGCTGAACGGCTGCTGTTTGGACCTGCAACAGATGGGTCAATCCAATGAGGGCATCATGAGGAGGTGAGTTTGGGCTTTGCCTTCACCATAACTGTGTGTGTGTGCGTGTCTGTGGATATATACACGCACACAAAGACAGTAACTTGTATTTGTGTGCGTGTATATACAGAACACAAACCTACATCGAACATAGACTTGTATGTACACGCATGGGTTTCTGCTGGGCTAGCCTCCTTGCCTTGCTGAAACAGTGTAACTCCAGGGCTGCTGTAGATAGGACTGGAATGTGCAGTATATCTCCCGTCTCAGACATGACACATAGAATCAGGAACTGAGAGAGGTCATGTTAGGAGACAAGTGTTTAGCAGCTTCATGACCCTCCTGAGGTGACATCCACCCTGCAGGCAAGAGTTCACAACACACAAGACTCCTCCTGTCACTGCTTAATGAGATGGTGTCCTATTTATGTGTTACATTTGTATGTTTCTTTGTCTTCAAATAGACGAATAGACCTCTGTGAGATTTGCATTGTATTGCATGTATTACAATACTCTCCTTCCTTCCCTTTTTTCTGTTTCTCTACTTTCTCACTCTTCTGCTGCCCACCTCTCTCTCACTTTCCCTCTTTCTTTCTCCACCTCCCTACCTCCATCTCTCTGTTCCTCCCCCCACTCTCTCCCAGTATGGAGCAGGGTCGGGAGCAGCTGAAGATGATGGTCTACAGTAAGAGCAGCCAGGGTCCCGGGGTACGGAAGAACCGGGGCGGCTCCATTGGGCACGATGGAGGAGGGAAGAACTTCCAGGAGGCCATAGCCTGGATCGCCCAGCAGAAAGTATGTCAACAGAGACCCTAATGGCCATTTTTGCTATTTTAAAAAAATCAAAGAAATGTTTTATATCTAATTCTCTGGTTTTACCATGACTTGTTGCTCTCTTAACCCTTTCAACCGTACCCACATGGCACTCAAGCGTTAACTACTGTAAAATCCCTTGAGTGCCTTGTGGCATTATACCTTTTCAACCTATTAAAATTACTGCAATATAATTATTTTGAGCCCCTATTAAAGCCTGACAAAAGTTTCTCAACCGAAGCCAAAAGGATTCGGGTGGAGCCACTTAATGTTGGGCTTGGGACTGGAAGGATTTATTGTGTTGATCATGGGAAATAATAATAATTCTCCTCATTGCCATTTCCCTTCAACTCTTGTTCCACGTAAACCACGAACCCTTGCTATACCGGCAGAATTGAATGATGAATGATAAACTTCCCACGGTGGAGAAACATGTTGTTTAGTTACTCATATGGTGCGTCGTGCTAGCACTGTAGTGCTATACGTCCCAACCAGCAGGAGGAATGTGTGTGCTTTTACTGCTTTCCCAGTAAAGACATTTGTATCAGTTTCTACAGAGCTGTGCACAGCGGCAAGTTTTATTAATTCAGTGCCTTTCATACTTTAGGTAAACAAACAATAAAATCTGTGTAAAATGCCTTTTACAAGCGCTTTAAAACAATCCCCCCTGAGGGTGTAGTCTGTGCTCTAGATGATCTGCTCCCGTCTGGGCCTTACCTCCCCCCTGACCCCAGGCTAAGAGGAGAGCCACCAGGCCACAGCAATCCGAGATCAGCCGTCCCAACAGCCTGCTGTTTACCTCCACCCAGCAGAGCAGTGAGAAATTCCCCATTCACACGAGCCTTTCCGCTGAAACCGGTTCTGCGCTCGGGGAGGGTGCGGGGTTTGGGGTGGGTGGTTTAGAGGGGGGTGGGGATTCTGGTGCCAGGGCGGGGTGAGGGTGTGGACTGGGCTCCAGGCGGGTCACGGGAGGACAGAAGAAAGATGGGATGACACCTGCTGGACACGTGCCCAGTTTCGCTGTCTGCTCCTTGCAAGTCCCATTTAAGCCTGTCTGTCTCTTTCTTTTCTTTTTTTCTCTCACTCTCACTGCCCTGTTACCTCCTCAGCACTTCTGTGTTTTCTCTTTCACAACCCCTCTTTTTCTGTTTCTTTCCTTCTCCCTTCCCCCCTCTCCTTACAATTTCACTTTCTTTCGCTTTCTCCCAAACACATTTAACTCCCATCTCATTATTTCCGCTCATCAAAGCAAATTCTATAAAACATGGCTTCCACCCTGAGGTTTCAAATTGCGTTATGTCCAACTGCAGTTGTGTATGCTTTTTTTGTTTAGTTTCAAAAGTTGTAGTTTTCCACACACCGCCGTGTAGACTCACGTTAATAATTAATGGGCTGTGGGATTATGGCAAGAGGCAGAACAGGACCTTCGGCTGTTATCAGAACTCAAACAAAGCCTGATCTGTGAGTGATTTTGGAATCATTTCTGCTGATAAGAGTCTGGGGAGTGAAAGGCTTTGTGTTGCCATCTAGAGGCTTGTGATTAGAACAGTAATGCTCAGATTAATTAAATCTAGTGCGCAGAGCTCCAGCCCTAGAGGGCATTGAGGTGCCGGAGTTAATCAGGGAGACTTAAATTTAAAAGTTTGGTGATGAGGCAGTTATTTTTGCTGTGCGTGTAGTGTTTGAGTGAAGACACCATTATTCATCCTGTGTGTGGAGTGTTTCAGTGAGTTTGAGCTTCCTATAGTTCAGACTAGCTCCCAGCATGGCATGGTTTGACCAGCTCAAGCTATCCAAAGCCTTTATCCAAAGACATGGTTTAACTGGTTGACCAGTTCAGACTAACTCCCAGCATGGCATGGTTTGACCAGCTCAAGCTATGTTTTGAAACAGCTAATAGCTGGTTAACCAGCTCATACTCAAGTAGACCAGCTTATGACCAGCTCAATTGTCAAGCTGGCTGAGCTGGCATAGCTGGGTTTTACAGCAGGGAACTTCCTGCTGACGGATGCTCTGTGTGCCTGTGTCCTCCACAGCGCCTGATAGAGACCTCTCCCTGGGGCGATGACCAGGACACCATCGCGCAGCAGATGACGAAGCACAACAAGTTCCACAGCTCCATCCAGAGGAGCCCGGAGGTGGAGCGTGCCCGGACTGAGCTGGTACAGTCACCGAATCCTTGGCATTGTCTGTGAACCTTGTATCTATCTCCAAAAACAAGAACAGCAAAGAACAGCAACCTAGATGTCCAGCTAGATGTCTCACAGACCCCAACCCCTGGCTATTTCCTTTCTTCAGGAGCAGAAAGGAGAGAGATCGTACAGGCATGCCCTGGACCAGGAGTGGGACAGTCTCCAGGTGAGAAAGATTTCCCAAATCTACCATAAAACTCAGGGAAAGAGTTTGGTTGAACACACTATACTTGTGTGACTCTTTTCACCTGAGGGTAATTTGCATGGTATTTAAAAGGCTTCTTCAAAACCTGTTCCAAAATATTTATATTTGGTAAAGGCGGGTGAAGGCATGCTATGCAGGATTTACAATCACAAAAAACTACATTTCTTTCCACCACACTGCCAACTGACTTTTCATATTTTATATCTGTTTTTATGCCGTATTTTTATACCACTGGTTTTCAATAGCTGTCGCCATCGAGGAAGAGCAATTCCAAGGTTGACTCTGGTTTGTTGGCTTGTTGTTTTGCTTCGTTGTACTTGTGCTTCTTCACCTCTGCCATTGCAGTAGCGAGCTGAAAACACTCAGCTGAAACCTCATCCCACCCTACAGGCTCTGTACATACCCACAGCTCCCCACACAGAACAGAGTGTCACACCCAGAAGCTCCCAAGAACATCTTAGAAGAAGAAATATAGGCAGTGGAGAAAAGACAGATTGCCAGTGCATCATAACAAATATTTTATATTTTCAGGGTAAAACTGCATAGTGTGCTTTTAGATGCTGTTGAGGTTGTATATCAACACCCATAACTACTTATTTTAACATATCGTTATATTGTATTTTAGTATTCATATATTTGTAATTGTATTTAATAACTTTATTCATCCATTCATCCATCTGTATATTGATTACATTTTTCAGAAAATGTCCTGCAGCAGGTCCATCCAGCTTCAAGATCTGTCAAAGATCATCGAGGATATCTCCAGGGAGATCATATGGGTGAACGAACGTGAGGAAGAGGAGCTGGTGTTTGACTGGGGTGACAAAAACATTGACACCTACATCCCCAAGAAGCAGGAGAGCTACTCGGTAAGACTTCCCCCATCTCAGAGCCACCTGCCATTAACCAGGCTGCATCCTTAACAACATACAATCCGGGCTGACCAGCACTTGCTCAATACATATTGAACTATATGCATTCTGAACCAAGAGCCACAAAGCATACGGCCATTTTAGATTATTCTTCAGTCATGCATAGAAACTGTTCTGTCGAGGTTCTATACATTATTTCTGTGTACAGTGCATCCGGAAAGTATTCACAGCGCTTCACTTTTCCCACATTTGGTTATGTTACAGTCTTATTCCAAAATGGAATAAATTCATTTTTGTCCTCAAAATTCTACCTACAACACCCCATAATGACAACATGAAAGAAGTTTTTGTAGAAATTCTTGCTAATTTATAAAAAATAAAAAACTAAGAAATCACATGTACATAAGTATTCACAGCCTTTGCTCAATACTTTGTTGATGCACCTTTGGCAGCAATTACAGCCTCAAGTCTTTTTGAATATGATGCCACAAGCTTGGCACACCTATCTTTGGGCAGTATCGCCCATTCCTCTTTGCAGCACCTCTCAAGCTCCATCAGGTTGGATGGGGAGTGTCGGTGCACAGCCATTTTCAGATCTCTCCAGAGATGTTCAAGTGGATTCAAGTCTGGGCTCTGGCTGGGCCACTCAAGGACATTCACAGAGTTGTCCTGAAGCCACTCCTTTGATATCTTGGCTGTGTGCTTAGGGTCGTTGTCCTGCTGAAAGATGAACCGTCGCCCCAGTCTGAGGTCAAGAGCGCTCTGGAGCAGGTTTTCATCCAGGATGTCTCTGTACATTACTGCATTCATCTTTCCCTCAATCCTGACTAGTCTCCCAGTTCCTGCCGCTGAAAAACATCCCCACAGCATGATGCTGCCACCACCATGCTTCACTGTAGGGATGGTATTGGCCAGGTGATGAGCGGTGCCTGGTTTCCTCCAAACATGACACCTGGCATGGTCTGAGAGTCCTTCAGGTGCCTTTTGGCAAACTCCAGGCGGGCTGCCATGTGCCTTTTACAAAGGAGTGGCTTCCATCTGGCCACTCTACCATACAGGCCTGATTGGTGGATTGCTGCAGAGATGGTTGTCCTTCTGGAAGGTTCTCCTCTCTCCACAGAGGAACGCTGGAGCTCTGACAGAGTGACCATCGGGTTCTTGGTCACCTCCCTGACTAAGGCCCTTCTCCCCCGATTGCTCAGTTTAGACGGGTGGCTAGCTCTAGGAAGAGTCCTGGTGGTTCCAAACTTCTGCCATTTACGGATGATGGAGGCCACTGTGCTCATTTGGACCTTCAAAGCAGCAGAAATTTTTCTGTACCCTTCCCCAGATTTGTGCCTCGAGACAATCCTGTCTCGGAGGTCTACAGACAATTCCTTTGACTTCATGCTCAATTTTGAGCTTCATGGCAAAGGCTGTGAATACTTATGTACATGTGATTTCTTAGTTTTTTATTTTTAATACATTTGCAAAAATTTCTACAAAAACTTCTTTCATGTTGTCATTATGGGGTGTTGTGTGTAGAATTTTGAGGAAAACAATGAATTTATTCCATTTTGGAATAAGGCTGTAACATAACAAAATGTGGGAAAAGTGAAGCGCTGTGAATACTTTCCGGATGCACTGTATTGGTTCATTTCTTTAAAAATGTAGAAAATAACAGATATATCCTGCGAGATTTCAGATATTAACTGTCTTACTTTGTGTGATATTCAGTTTATTTCAGTTCTCTCTCAAATCAGTCCAAGAGCCCTACTTACCTGCAGGCAGTGTTGAAGGAATTCATATTAGTTGTGTTTGTATAATTTAAAGTGTACATTTTGAAAAGATTTTTTTTTCTTTTCTTTTTTTCTCAGAGGCTGATGCGTGACCTGGAAGAGAAAGAAAAGGATCTCAATAAACTCAATCAGAAAGTGGAAAACCTTCTGAAGAATAATCACCCTGCTGCTGATAAGATTGAGGTACTGTAGGTGTTGCCTGACCTTCTCTTAACCTCTTTCAGAGTTATGAGGACAGGAAAGAAATCCAACAATTTTATAACAGAACTATTTCAAAGAAAAGCAAGACATTCATTTTAGCAAATACAAGATCAATTTGCCATGACGGTTTGCAAAAGGTGGGACAAAGACATTGTCAAAAAGACAATGGACCTACAATAGTTTACACACTGAAATCTCTTTAAATCATTGAACTACCCTTGTCAGAACTGCTGAACCCAGGAACTCACTTGTCTGGACAGGAAATGACTCGGTGTGCAGTGTCACGAGTGATGAATGATCTCTAATGAGGAAGGCAGACCTCCTCTGTCAATACATAGCCCCAGTGTTAGACTCGCCTTCAGAGTGAATGGCTCCTGCTAATCCAGGCTTGCTCTGTTCAGGCCTACAAGGACACTCTGCAGACCCAGTGGAGCTGGCTGCTTCAGATCACCAAGTGCATCGACACACACCTGAAGGAGAACGCTGCGTACAGCCAGGTAAGGCTTCCGTCCCAGCAGTCAGCCCCCACCCTCACTGCCTGACAGACAGCTGGCATATCAGGGTGGTTACTGGATCAGCCATTTCTCATGAAGTGACAAACCTTTCTGTTTCCATGACTTGTAGTTCTTCAAGGAGGCCAACGAAACGTACGTCAAGCTGCAGAAGGAACACGAAAGCATCCGCAAGAAGTATAACTGTGACAAAGGCACCCCACTGGAGAAGCTTCAGGACCTCCTCAAGAACTTGGAGGTACAAGCTACTTAAAGGGCAGCCTGTAGCGTAGTGGTTAAGGTAAATGACTGGGACACGCAAGGTCGGTGGTTCTAATCCCGCTGTAGCCACAATAAGATTCGGGCAGCTGTTGGGCCCTTGCGCAAGGCCCTTAACCAGCATTGTCCAGGGGATTGTCTCCTGCTTAGTCTAATCAACTGTACGTCGCTCTGGATAAGAGCATCTGCCAATAATGCAATGTAATGCATTGCATAATCAATACTGAATGAGCATGAAAATAATAACCTTCAGTGTGTCTTGGACATTAAATACAGTCAGTGGCATGTATCGCGTTTGGTACACCTGATCTAAATATTTTCTTTTCTTCTTACACAATCTCTCCTGCTGCCTTTTAACATATTTTGCATGTCAAACCAGAAAAACATGCTTAGTATGTGAGTTAGATGGATTTTATGTAAATGACTGTTATCATCCATGTGAGGGAAAAGTTGTATGTGAAGGACGGGAAGACGAGGTTCTCAGGAAATGAAAACCTGGCTTGTGGCTGATCAGGAGTCAGTGGTGGGTGACACAGGCCTGTGTGGTTCACAGAGAGAGAAGGAGATGATCATGGATAACAAGCGGCAGGTGCAGCACCTGGTCAACAAGTCCAAGAGCATCGTGAGACTGAAGCCCCGCAACCCACACGAGAAGAGCAGCAGTCCTGTGATCGTCAAGGCGCTGTGTGACTTCAAACAGGACCAGGTCTGACACGCACACACATACACACACAGAGACACGCATGCACACACACACACACACACACACACACACACCCACGAACATACAGACATGCAGCACATGGACTCACCCTCTCTCTCCCGCTCTCCATCTCTTGCTCCCTCCTCATTCTCCATGAGCAGAAGCAGATCCTGAAGGGTAATGAGGCCATCCTGAAAGATAACTCCCAGCGCAGCAAGTGGCAGGTGACGGGGCCCGGGGGTTTGGACATGCTCATCCCCTCCGTCTGCCTGCTGGTGCCCCCTCCCAACCCCCTCAGCATCAGCCTGGCCAACAAGTAAGGGTCAAAAACCTGTACCCAACCACCCCACATCAGCCTGGCCAACAAGCCAGCCTCAAAAACCTGTACCCATCAACCCCACGTAAGCCTGGCCAACAAGTAAGCCCTGATCTTGTGCACCCTATGGCAGTGGTTCCCAAACTGTCTGTGAAAAAAAAAGGCTAAATAAAATAGAAAGTAAAAGAGAAATTATATAATAATAAAGTGAGCCTTAGACAGTATGCGTTGTGTGCTACAAGACACTGTCGAACGAGAGCCTAAAACCAGCTAATCTTCCCCGTCACCTTGAGAATGGAGCGTGGAGAATTCAAGTGCAAGCCAGTTTTACCTTCAAAACAAGCTCACAGACTTTTGCAGTTACAAGAAAGTCATGGAATGCCCACAGGCAGCGATAATACTAAAGGGTTGGAAGTCTCATGCTGGGTGTCAAGACTTCTCGCAAAAAAGGGAAGCATACAGTCGGCGAGGAGTTGATGTTGCCAGCAACTAAGGCCTATGGCACCTTGCTGACGTGACCGTCGTCTTGTTTCCTCCCGCTTCTAGGAATGAGCAGTACTTTGAGGCCATCATGGGGATCTGGAACCAGCTGTTCATCAACATCAAGAGCCTGATATCCTGGCGCTTCTGCATGAGAGACATCGAGCACATCAAGTCACTCACCATTACCACGGCGAGTCTCCCACGGCAACCCTCCTTCCTCCACCTAAATTGGGCCCCTAATGCACCATGAAAGTTTCTCCATCACTGGAGACACACACGCACTGCCAAAACGTTTAGCTTAGGCCAGACTATACATTTAATGTTATGTTGATGTAATGAAACATTACATTTCTTTCTTACTTTAATTTCATATTCAGTAAAAACTGCTTGGTCATGTTGCCATCTATCTTGTTAGCTTGCGTGATTTATTGTCTGTAGCCATGTTGCAGATGGAGTAGTTAGTCAGTAAGCAACTTGTATTTGGACTGCGTGTCTCCAGCTGGTTGGCGCTTTCACTTTAAACTACGCTGCGCTTTTGTGGCATGTAAAAACTCAAGTTTTTTTTTCTTTCTGAACCACAGCTGGCCAACATGCGACCAGAGGAGTACCGCAAAATCATCAAGAGCCTGGAGACGCGCTACCAGGAGTTCCTGCGCAGCTGTGTGGGCTCGGAGATGTTCGCCGAGGACGACAGGATGCAGATGGAGGGCCAGTACTCCGGCGCGCAGGACCACTACGAGAGGCTGGTGGTGCAGCTGCCCACTTACGGTGAGTCTGTTTCCCACTGACTGCCCTCCATATGGGGCCAATCTACCCCTTCATTTAGCTTTCAGGTTGACACATAATGAAAAATATCCACATTATAGAAAATATAAATAACAATGTAATATCAGTAAACATCTGATTGCTTTAAGTACTAATGTACCACGTACTACTTGGTTTAATGACCCTCAAATCAGAAACTTGCATACAAAGAGACTTTTCCTATTTTTCTATATTATTTTTCTATAACTTTATATACCTGCTATGTTCAGGGGAATTTACAGTCACACACACTCACACCAACAGCAATTGCCTGGCATGCAAGGTACCAACCAGCTCATCAGGAGCTAGGTATTTCCGTGGTGTGCCCTTTGGCCTGCAAACTGCATGAAACGATGCTGTACAAATCAAGTGTATTCGTATTACTGGTTAAGTGGAATGCATTACCTCACTGACTGACTGACAGTAGTACTGGCACTAGTTGCAGTTACCATAGTAGCAGGTGAAAGGAGCCTTTAAAACTGTGTTATCGCTCCACAGTTGCCACGCAGAAAATGCAGATGGAGCCCGTCCCGAGACCCATTCAGCTAGTCCAAGTCCAGCCCCCTGTGAGGGACATGGGCTCCCAGGGCTCAGTCCAAATCACCAGCAAGACCACCAGCAGTTTGTCCATGACCCCCCCCCAAATGCGCAAGAGCCCCTCCCAAAGCTCCAAGAGCTCCCAAAGCTCCAAGAGCTCCACCGTCATCTCCAAGAGCATCTCCCACACCACCAAGGCCCAGCCCAAAAGCCCCACCCTGGTGCCTCCGAGCCCCACTCTGAGTCTGACCCTGCTGTCCGAGCTTCATACCCTGCGGCAGAAGCTGGAGATGGCCGAGTCAGGCCTGACCCGGCACATCCACATACCCCTGGGGGAGAACAGCGTCCACGAGTGCTCCCAGCGCATCGTGCACCTGGAGGTACGCTATGGTCCTCGGCCACAGGTGTCAAACTCCAGTCCAGGAGGGCCCCAGTGTCTGCTGGTTTTTGGCACCAGTGGTTCATTGAAGTCATTGATTGGCTAAAGAGTCCTTGCACGTAGATTTCAAAGCCTTAATTGGCAGCTGGTTGAAATTAGGCCACAAAAACCCATAGATATTGTGGCCCCTTAGGAATTTAGTTTGTCACCTGCTGTTTAGGGGCCTGCTTCTCAGGCCACACCCACTGCTAGCTAGTAGTCTGTTAACTATCCTTTGCTGTGGTTAACTTTGTGAATGTGTCCCTCAGTATTTGTAATGTACTTGGTCTAATTAGTCATTCAGGGTCTGAGAGTCTAAATGTATATAGTCGGATGTGGGGTAATGCAATTTAGTTTTTTTCATGGACTGGGAATTACAGGACATAAACCAGGACTTGGACACGATCCGTGACGAGTATGTGAGGCTGAGGGAGAAGATCCTGATCCAGCTGGACGGGATGAAGGACACGGACAAGGCCAAATTCCTACGCTCTGAGCTCAACCTCATCAACCAGAAGATAGGGAGCCTGGAGGGCTACTCCTCCTCCTACATAGAGAGGTGGGATCAGTGGCACGTCTGCATCCACTGCAGCTTTTTTCCCTGGAAAGCTGTGGTTTCAGCTAGCACTTTAGAGATGATGTGATATGGAAAGGGCCAATGGTGTCACTGTATGTCCTAGGATGTTATATTGTATAATGTATTGTAAAATTGTAAGAAATGATAGGTTCTACCTTCTATGCATAACATTACAATCACATAGACAATGCTCTTACGAAAACGAAACGAAAGGGCAATCACGTCATTAATATGGCAATAGGTGTATTTTGTTTACAGTGTATCAATTCTTGGCTATACCTGTATTCTCTTGAAAATATATATTTTTTTCTGTTTTCAATTTTTAATCTAATATTTCACCATGTCCTAGTCAGGTTTTAGTTTGAGAAAGTTTGGAGTGTGTATGTGTGAGGAGCCGTTAGCCTTGTGTCTGAGCCTCTGGCGCCCCCTTTCTGCAGGCTGAAGGCACTGCGGGCTCTACAGCAAAGCCTGCTCCAGGCGGAGGACATTGTGAAAGTGCATGAGGCCCGTCTGACCGAGAAGGAGACCTCCTCTCTGGAGGCGAGGGACTTGGAGGACTATCGGGCCGTTCTGAAGGTAGCCAGCCTTTTGGTCTTTTATGTGTCTGAGCCTACAATGCTTCCACAGATCATAATGCTAGCATATGAATAACCAAATGAGCTAAGTGGTTGTTTATACATTGATGATGATAATGATGATATTTATGATGATGTCAGTGATGATGACGGCAATGATGATCCTTGTAGCTGTGATGATGGTGGTGATTTTAATTATATTGAAGAAGATGCTGGTGACAATGGTGGAAATAACCACTCATCATAGGCAGGGTCCAGTGTCTTTCCTGTGTTTCCGGGAATGTCTTTGAGCAGTGCACTCCATGCGTCTTCCCATTGTGTATGTACAGAAAATGAAGCAGGATATGGACCAGAAGAGGGACGTCCTAAAGAAGTTGGAGTTGGAGCTTGGGAATGCTGAGCGCTGGAATGATCAGATCAGCCAGTCCTTCCACAAGTGTGATGTAGACCTGTCCAGATACCGGGAGCAGGTCACCCAGATGAGCGACCGATGGCGTCGCATCCTGTCCCAGATCGACAGCAGGTCAGAGGGACATACAGCAGCCACACCTGCCTGCTTGTGCCATTTACAGTTTATGTGTATCTCATATAACAGAGATAGCCTGTATCTCATATTCTGCACATAAGACTCATATCACATACAGAGATTGCACTGGATGTCCATTATCTCATATACGGGACATAATATTTCACTTATCACATATAATGGACATATAGTATAATCTTTGTATCATAGATGAGATGGATCAAAGTTTAAACCAATCATAGCCTATAGAAAATTCAGCTTGAGGATAAATACAGTTAAAACAATATGGCTTGTTCTTCAGGATACAGGACCGTGTTCCAGAGTTTATAGTTTTATGAACAAAAAGACCACTCATCAAATTGTGGTTATGTTCTGCAAAATATGGGACCATGTTTCTCAGGATATAGGACCGTTTTCCATGGTTAGAGTGAGAGTTTGAGGAGTAAACCCTCATTGTGTTCACACTGTGGTTGCGTTCTTCAGGGTGTGGGACCTGGAGAAGCAGCAGCAGCATCTGAAACAGTACCAGCAGAACAGCTCTCAGGTCAGCAACTGGATCGACGACACCCAACAGAAGCAGGAATCCCTGCTGTCCAACAAGTTCTCTGATGTCAAAACCCTCATGGGGCACCTTGACCAGCAGAAGGTACGGGAACAAGACCTCTCTCATCAAGGAAACATTTAAGTACACGTCCCACTGTTCCAAGGGAACACCTGAGTGCCCTCTGCAAATACATATCATTTTGCTTAACATTTTAGTTATCCCTTAAAACTGTAGAATGTAGCAACCACCCACCCACATCAACAGCCCTTACCATCCACCATCCACCTTACCTGGGTTTTCAGAAATTCTGATGGGATCAAGGAATTTCAAGAAAAGTCTCAATGAAAGTCTGTTTTCAAGGAAAGATTGTGTCTAACTGTGTGTGTGTGTGTGTGTGTGTGTATGTGTTGATCTACAGACGCTCTACTCTGAAATCAAAGGAAAGAAGGACAAAGTTGAAGATGTTGTGAGGGACGCGAACACCTGTGCATCCTCAATCACGGTGAGCCTTTAACTGAGCACACCATTCATCACTTAAACCCTCTTACATGGAGACCACTCTGATCACAGTCTCATGTTGATGAATCATGTTAAAAATAATTAATAGTAGAATTAATGTTAAACATGCACTGTACAGAGGTATGCACAGTATATACCATTCTACACAGTTGTGTAACAAAGGTATGATTCAAACCATTTGTGTTCTGATGAGGTCACTTGTGGATTCTGGGATATGTAGTTTGTAGCATTCGGACATGTGACTTAACAGGTCTACATTGGTGTGTATTGCAGGACTACGAGCTGGATCTGGCCTCATACGGCGCAGGCCTGGAGACACTGCTCAACATCCCCATCAAGAGAACCATGCTGCAGTCTCCAGCTACCGTTGTCAGGGAAGAGGTAAGCTTACCCCTTGCAGACACGGTACAGAGAATGGAATTGCAGCCGTGACCCTTCTGTAATGAGAGACCTTGCCTGAGTCCGAGGTGGAATTTGGACCCCCGGCCTCACACTCATCCAATGAATTAGTTGGGACGAACGTGTTACCAATCAGCTAAAGGCAAAATCGCCTCTAGGCAAAGGCAACAATGTTCTTTTGTATTTGAGGGTTATGTCATCAGGGAGCATTGTCGCGGTAACCTGCAATGAGCCTTCGTTTTCACTGCACTTCACTGTGCTTACTAGGGAACTAGCCAAGCTAACCCTGCTACACTCATCTCCCTTTGACTCCCCCTCCATTTGAAACTCTGCAGCAACCTCTTTTTTTCCACCCCCACCAATCCGAGTCACGGCACCAATGTAATGAGAGGGACAGTTTTGCCTAAGTCCGAGGTGGGATTTGAACCCCAGTCTCTCATTCCGCGACATTACTTTGCACTATATTCATGGTTGTAGAACCATCTGCTTGTGTGTCCTTCCTTCCGTGTCTTTCTCTGCCTAGATGTGTGTGTGTGTCTGGGTCTGTGTTTGTTTCTGTGTTTATGTATCATATACAGTACGTTCTGATTGATGATATTGTCTAATATCAATATCAATAATTTATATATCATCCATTTGTTACCATTGACATTGGTTACCAACATGCACTGTAGTCATAGGCGTGTGTAATTTGAGACCTGCTGTCCTTCCCCCAGGCTAGTGACATCCAGTCCAAGTACATCGAGCTCCTCACCCGCTCGGGTGACTACTACAAGTTCCTGGGGGATTTGCAGAAGAACATGGAGGAGCTGAAGGTACAGTATGGTACAGAGTGGAGACAGGGAGTAAATAATTGCAGGGGCAGGGCTCTTATATATTAATGCAGAGAGGATGACCTGCGTGACATTTTGTAAAGAATGTTACATTTTTTGCTGATGTTTGTAGCCATTTTTCAGATAAAAATGGAATTGTTCCAAGCATGTCTTCATAATATAACGTACATATTCATTTCTAATGTTTAATACGTATTATATATGCATTAGTGCTGAATGTCAAAAAAAAAAAATTCATACATCCATCATAATCCATACGATTATCATTATTCTGACTGATAACCTAACCTCATCATTACTGCTTCAAACATGCATGATATCATTAATATAGCTTTATACAGTAGATGGAACTGGGCAGTTAAATTAAGCCAAAATGTTATATATATTTTTTTAGTCACTAAACATTTAGTAATTCAATCACTTAAAATTTGACTTCACAATCATAACATATATATGCCTTAAAAGATACCAGCATTCCTGATCATTTGTGTGTGTTGTCACACTTGTGTCAGATTTGTCTCACGGAAAGCCTCTATTTCTAATCACTCAGATCAGAAACACCAGAATTGATCTTTTGGAAGAAGAGCTAAGACGCTTCAAAGAGGAAGCTCAGGATCAGGGCCAGAAGAACCGGTCCCTGGAGGACAGCCTGGCTCGTTACCAGCTGGAGCTCTCCCAGTCCAAGGACCAACTCCTGTCCATGGAGGAGGTCAAACGGACCCAGGCCTTACAGTGCAATACTGCCAAAGAGAGCCTGGACAGCACCTACAGCCAGGTGAAGGACCTGGACGACAAGGTGACCCGCCTCACCTATGCACTAGACGAGGAGAAGAGGAAGCGTCGGCTGGCAGAGGAGAGGTACACCAACCAGCAGGAGGAGTACGACATCATCGTCCGCAAGAGGCAGAGGGAGCTGGACGATGTCAGCCGCTCCAAGCTGGAGATCGAGAAGACCATCAAGGAAAAGGAGCGGGAGATCGAGAGGCTACGGATGCAACTGGAGGACGAGGAGGCCCGTAGGAGAGCCTCTGATTCCGAGCTCTCAAAGGTAAGGAACAAGTATAGCCAGGAAATAAGTAGCATTAAGCAGTCGTACGAGACGGAGATCCATGTCACCAAGACGAGTATCCAGAAGCTGGCCCAGAGGAAGGATGAGGACTCGGCCGACCTGAGGATGGAGTATGAGATACTAGTTGAGGAGAAAAATGAGCTGGAGGAGGATCTGAGGAAGCTCAGGCTGTCTCTCAGCCAAGCGGAGGAGATGAGGAAGAAGGCAGAGGAGGAGCTGCGCCAGCGGAGGACCTTGGGGACGGAGGAGGGGAGGAAAAGGAGGGAGCTGGAGATCCAGCTTGAGACCTTGGTCAGGGAGAGGGAGGAGCATGAGCTGTGGCAGAAGGAGACACTAGCGGGTGCCTCCAAAGCATCAAAGGATAAGGATCAGGAGATTACCCAGCTGTTGCAGGAGGTGGAGGACGAGAAGCGGAAAAGGAGGGCCTTGGAGGCAGAGAACGGCGGCCTGCGGAAGGCCCAGACAGAACTACAGTCCAAGCATACCTCCACCTTGCAAATTGTCAGCAGAGTGAAGACATCAGAGGAGGAGGTTGGTACGGTCAAGGCAGAGCTGGAGAGACAGAAGGCCGATAAGGCCAAGGGTGAGCAGCACATTTCCAGGCTGGAGATACAGATAAAGGACCTGCAGCGGAAATCTGGGGAGCTGGAGGCTGAGGCCCAGCGGCAGAGGGAGGCGGCCCAGAGAGAGGCGGCCCAAAGGAAGAAGGTGGAGGTTGATCTGGAGAAGACCAACCTAACCTGCAAGGGACACATCAGCACCATCACTCTTCTGACAAAGGAGAAGGATGAGTCATCCAGCTCCGGTCAGAAGGCCAAGCAAGAGCTGCGGAGCCTCCAGGAGAGCCTGGACAAGGCCCTGAGAGACTACAGAGATGCTGCAGAGAAGCTAGACAGGCTGACTGCCGAGCTGAAGGCCCTGCGACAGCAGCTCACCCAGGAGCAGGCGCGGGTCAGAGAGGTCAATATCCGCAATGAGACACTTTACAAGACCATTGAGGAGAAGAGCAAGATACTCAATGACCACAGCAGCGAGATCCAGAGGCTCCAGGGCATGACTGAGTCCCTGACTAAGGAGCGACTTAGGCTGGAGGAGGAGCTGAGGGCCCTCAGGCAGGAGAGAGATGAGCTAAAGGAGGGGAAGGAGAATAATGACACCCAGAACTCCACCTACATATCCTCCCTTGAGGTGCAGCTACAGACCAGCAGCAAGAAAGGACAGGAGCTCCAGGACCTCATTGATGACCTGACCAAGCAAAGGGACAGGTTGAAAGCGGAAATTGAAACAATCCAAAAGCAAGCGGCTGAGGTATTATTTAATTTGAGATTTTTTTTTTTCCAAATTAGTAGAAATCGTGCAACTCCAGCTGCTTCAAGTTGATCGCTCCACCTTGTGCCACTATTGCATGTTGTAAGTGGGTTTGGGCCTTGGCTGCATCCTTGCGGATTTTTACCTGTTTTTTTTTTGTCTCATCACAAAAGGGCACATGCTTGGTGGCATGCATTTGAATAATTTGTGAGATCACTGCATTGTTTAGCTGTCAAGCTGTTTGTCTGCAGTTGTCACTTGTAGCTTGCAACCTTAATGGCATTTCATCATACAATGTTTTGGGGGTTATGTCAAAATTCATGCGATTTCAGATTAACTAAATCATATGAATCCAGGAATAGCAAGCAGAAATTATTTATTTACTTTTGATGATCTGCCATTCAGGACACTTGTTTGTTTGTTTGTTTAATTGTCTTTTACAAACCGTGCTGAAGAAAACAGCTCAAGCTACATTTTGAAATGGCTGGTAGCGAGTTGACCAGTTAGATCAGCTCTGTACTCAACATGGTTTTACCAACTCAAGCTATGTTTGGAAACAGCTGGTAGCTGGTATTTCAAGCTGGTCAAAGCTGGATTTTACACCAGGGTAGTATCTCTGCCTGTTTGTACTGGAAGGATGTGCGTCATTCTTGTCAGTACAAACCCAGCCATTCAAAGTGGATACATGTAAGCATATTGAAGGGCGTACTGTATTTATGAAATGGTAATTTGAATACATTGCCATTACCTTAATTTCAAAATGACATTTACAAATTGAGAGTATGGAATGAAAGAGTTCCATCTGATTTTTCAAATAGCAAACTATTAGTCAGATGAATCATCTGAAACTACTTTTACTTTTAAACGCTAACATTGATGTAATTAAAATGATGATATAATGGATATGAATCATGAATCTTCAGTCAACTTCAAATGATTGTAATTGTCATGACTCTTTTTTTAATTTACAGACATCGGGCCTTATGCAGGACTCCCAGACACGCTACAAGGAGCTCCTGCAGGAGAAGGAAACCCTCCTCATCAGGATCAAGAAGGTGGAGCAGGAGAAGGGGCGGGCCCAGAAGAATGAGGATGAGCTGTCCCGCATCCGGTTGTCCCTGGAGACGGAGATGCGACAGAAGCAGCATCTGCAGGATGAGCTGGATCAGCTCCGGAAGGACTTCGAGTATTGGAAGAGCCAATATGAGCTGAAGGACGGGCTCCTCCGCAAGTGTGACACTGACAAGGGCAAGGCGGAGCGGGAGCTCACATCCCTTAGGAGTGAGATTGAGAGGCTACAGGCTGAGCTGAAAGCCTTGGAGGACCGCTACAAGGGCCGGCTGCAGAGCTCTGAACAGGAAGTGACTGAGCTGACCCGGATCAGAGATGAGCTAGAGAGGGAGCTTGCGTTGCTCCGGAAGCGCCTGGAAGAATTAGAAAAGAGAACAGTGGTTGACCGTTCTGTCATCACTACAGAAAAGGTCATCACTACCAGCACCGCCCCTCCCGTGTCATCAGTGAAAGAGCTGACAGTGCACGGAATCCGTGGAAAGGTCTCCATTGAGGAACTGGTACAGTCTGACCTCCTGAATGCCTTAGACGTCAAGCAAATTGGTGAGGGCCTGCTCACCCCCGAGGACATTGAGAGCAAGCTAAAGACATACCTACACGGGTCAGACTGCATCGCAGGAATCTTTCTTGAGAAGGAAAACAGGACCGTCCCCATCTACCAGGCTATGAAGGAGGGCCTTCTCCGCCCAGGCACCACCCTAGAGCTTTTGGAAGCACAAGCTGCCTCTGGTTTTATGATTGACCCCCTTAACAACCTGTTTCTGACTGTGGAGGAGGCATGGAAGAGGAACCTGATAGGTCGGGAGTTCAAGTCCAAGCTGCTGTCGGCTGAGAGGGCCGTCACAGGCTACAATGACCCACGCACAGGCAAAATCATCTCCCTCTTCCAGGCCATTGAGAAAGGCATCATAGAGAAAGGGCATGGAATCCGCCTGCTCGAGGCCCAAATTGCAAGCGGTGGTATCCTCGACCCCAAGGAGAACCACCGCATTGATGTGGACATAGCCTATCGCCGGGGATATTTTGACAAGGAGATGAATGACATACTAGCCTATGAAGGGGATGACACCAAGGGCTTCTTTGACCCCAACACAGAGGAGAACCTCACTTACCTGCAGCTGAAGGAGAGGTGCATCAAAGATGAGAAGACTGGCCTGGTCCTGCTTCCCCTTTGGGACAAGAAGAAACAGAAAAAACAGGGAAACCCCACTCAGAAGAACACGCTGCGCAAACGCAGGGTGGTGATTGTTGACCCAGACACACAGAAAGAGATGACGGTGCGTGAGGCCTACCACCGGGAGCTCATTGACTACGACACTTTCCTAGAGCTGTCGGAGCAAGAATGCGAGTGGGAAGAGATCACCATCACGGCGGCCGATGGTTCCACCCGCCTGGTGGTGGTGGATCGGAAGACTGGGAAACAGTACGACATCCAGGACTACCTGGACAAGGGCTTGCTTAGCCAGAGCACCATTGATCAGTACCGCTCTGGGGCACTCACCCTCACCGAGTTCGCCGACCAGATCCTCAACAAGACTAACATGGACTTGTCTATAACTTCAACTTGTGCAGAGGATGTTGCTACCTGCAGTAGCCCCACACAGATTAGGCCCTCCTCCCCCACCGCCAGAAAACGCTTCTCGAGCATCTCCATAACCCTCTCTTCACCATCAGAGATCCTGGACGATCAGAGCCCCATTGCTGCTATCTTTGACACGGAGACTGTAGAGAAGATCACCATCCCTGAGGCCCACCGTCGTGGGATTGTGGACACCATCACCGCCCAGCGTCTCCTGGAGGCCCAGGCCTGCACAGGGGGGATCATCAACCCAGGCAATGCCCAGAGACTCTCGCTGCAGGATGCTGTCCACCAGAGCATCATTGACGAAGACATGGCCGCCAAGCTGAAGCCCGCCCAAAAGGCCTTCCTGGGCTTCGAGGATGTGAAGACCAAAAGGAAGATGTCAGCAGCTGAGGCCATAAAGGAGAAGTGGCTGCCCTACGAGGCTGGTCAGAGGTTTTTGGAGTTCCAGTACCTTACTGGAGGTCTGATTGAACCTGGGACTGGCCGGAAGTTATCCATTGAGGAGGCTATCAATAAAGGCTGGCTGGATGGGAGGGCGGCACGGAAGTTGCAAGACACGCGCCTCTACCTCAAGAACCTGACCTGCCCAAAGACCAAGCTGAAGATCTCCTACAAGGAGGCCATGGACAACTGCATGGTAGAGGAGGACAACGGGATGAAGATGATCCAAGCCACCTCCATCTCCTCCAAGGGGATCAGTAGCCCATACAATGTGCGTTCCCACTCCGGATCCCGCTCTGGCTCTCGAACCGGGTCCAGAACCGGCTCCCGCAGGGGCAGTGTGGACCTTACAACCTCCACCTCCTCCGCCTTCAGCTTCTCCTCCACCAGCTATAGCACTAGCTCCACCTCTTAATCGCCTCAAAGAGGGGTTTTTGGCGATGACCCATGCCAGGGGTGTTTTGTCTTTGTTTTCACAGTGAGAAACCGGTGCACTGAAACCAGGGATATTAAGTGGGTGAGGGGTGTTTGGGACATTCATGATCATACAATATTTAGGCAAGCTTAGGTGTAGACTGGTATCATTTAGTGGTAAGCATAAAAATGCTTACTTTGATTTAACACAACTTATACCCAGCTTCTGATGTTAATGCATTTAATGTGTTGATGTATTTTTTTACTTGGGGTGATGAGGAATATGGAGATATGATTGAAATGTTTGCAGTTTGAATGTGTTTTCAGCTTTTTATATAAAAATAAAATAAAATTTTATGTTAGAAAAGTGGGAAACTGTGGCGTAGTCCCTAGGGTGGCCAACTATCAACTGTAGACTAATCCCCTGTGCTGCCGTGGGTTGGATTCCCCATCATGACGCGTTATGCACTGTTTCCATCTCTATCTGTAACCCTCTCTGCTTTCTCCGTCTTAATAAAAGGGAAAACATATGTATATAAGGAGGGCACGCTGTTTGCTCTCCTTTTTTAAATAAAAGAAATGAAAATGTATGAGAGCAACGTTTTCTACATTTAAGCACCTTTGGAGGAGGTTCATCTTTCTCTGATCATTATAGCGTAATACTACTCAAGTTATGACACTTCTCTTTATTCATATTGCTAACTTGTTCTACATTTGAAAATTTGAAAATGCTGTGCCTTTTCTATGGAGGTGCACACTCTAAAACACTACTATTACACAATAAACATGTTTCAGTTTCCTAGACATAGCCATAGAACTAACCAAATTACATTACCGCAAATGCATTTCTAGTGTCATTTCACTGTAATGGAGTGTGCTTTTGTATGTATTTCTACAAATAAATAAATGTTTTATCACACTAACAAAGTGAGTGCAGTGCATCATTCATGAATTTGTGTCATTTATTTCTCGACCGAAACCATCCACCCTGTTTCAGTAGGCTTGAATGAGAATGTCTCCCTTGCAGTGGCAAAAGCCTCATTTCAAACATTTTGCTAATGTATGCAGTTTACGGTGTCACACTCAAGTCTTAGAGGGCCACATCATCAGCAGGTATTTCAAGGATCTTCCTATCGGCCACCAATTAAAGGTAGAATCAGTCACTTCTAACTGTCAAGAGAGGAATTGCCGCAATGAACACCCTCAAACCACAACACTGTTTATCCCTACCCCTTCTCTGTGAATGTGCTGATGTTGAAACCCCCCACCCACGCAATTGGCTGTGGCAATTACAACCAATTCTCAGCCAGTAAGCTTGAATTGATGTACAGCTATAAGCTGTTTGGGTCTGTCAACTGTATATTTGGAACCCAAATTTCAGGACTATAAACACAGGCAGAGGGTGAGTCAACATGTCAGTGAGCCTTTTTCAATGATAAGAAGGGATTTACAATGGCCTCTGTTCTTCCCTCCCGTCCTGAGGCTCTGCAGCAAGGCAGTTGGGGCAAAAATTCAGCTTGCAGTCCTCCTGCTCGCTGGTCTTCACCGCTTGAGTCCGCAAACGTGAGTCTGCGCCTCCTTCACTCCCATTGTCATGCCCATTTCATTAATTGAAGCTTAGTAGCTAATGGACAACACATTAACTTAACAAGCAATAATGTAGCATATGAGTTGTATGCTAATATTTGGGGTCAGTTCTAGCAAATGCACTGAATTCATGACATGGTCATCAGATGAACAGGAGCTTAGCTGACCAGCTTGTCGGGAGGAACTGGGGGTTGGGTGTCTTTCTCAGGGACACTGTGACACACCCAGGGAGGGGGATCAAACCCTTCTGACTGCCGGGACAACCGCTCGTACATCCTGAGCTAATGTTGCCCATATAACTTAATGCAGGTTAATGAATTTAACCTCAAACCCCGCTGTCTTGAGAAGAGCTCAATTCTAGTGCCAAAGAATAGAAACAATTCAAGCTGCTTCAATGTACAATCAGAAATCAACTACAGGATGTTAAGTGTCTTTGCTAAATATTTTTTTACATTTCATGGATTTCAGGATCAACATTTAAACTCTCAAATGACATCGCTTAAAGCCATTTTCAGTCAGAACTGAAGTCTCAAAGACTTTCCATTAACATTTTTATTATTTACACTGCTTTTATAATCCTTGGAATCACAGTATTTTAGTGAAGAGAATTCAATATCATGAAGGGATGTTTCTCTACATCATATCTAAAATACTTACTGGTAGAGATAACAACAGGCATTTATCCACTGGGCTCCAAATCTGAGGGTTGGTCACTCAACTGAGGAACACACATGGCCATTTTGGTCAAATGATGCAAGTGTTTGGTGATTTAAGACTGCACTAATGCAGTTGTCAGTGGAACACCAGGGTGTAATCGGGGCATCCTGCTCTGAATTACCACTGGTGTTACCATGTATGAGCAGGGCTATCACAACTCTAAGTAGTGTAGCTGTAAGTAGGCTACATCTAACTTGGGGGAAAGAGAGACACTATAGCATGACCAGTTTATGGTTCGCCCCCGAGGTTCAACATTTTAAGAGAAGAAAATGCCAATTTATGTTGACCCCTATAGACAGGTATCATGAATGAATACAGTCGACTCACCATTTAAAAGAGGAGCTTTGGCTTTGACTGCTGCAAACTCTTTAAACTCTTCAAACTCCAATTATCTTGAAGTAACCCAATTCGCGACTGATTTTGTGCTCAGTTGAAATTTCGGCCAATCCATTGAAACGATCTGGTCACACTATCGATCGCGGATAGGAGACTACAAGTATGAGACGCAAAAAATACTCTCTCCTGATGCCAAGGTTACCAGCACAGCTATCAATAAGTGCAGGGCAATACTATGATTTGGGTACAATACCAAAAAATTCCCGGTTGAAGTACCTAAGTTCCATCCCTCTGCTCCTTATGTTCCGAAGCTAGGCTAGTCACTGTTGCACGAGAACTAACTAGACTAAGGTTAGCTTCTTGTATCGGAAACTTTTCGGGAATTGTTTTGTTACATTTGGACATCTTTCCAGGCTTTTCCACTTTGCCTGTGCACGCTTTCTATATTCAGCACCACTAGGCTTTAAATGTTTCACTGTGATGACCATTACCACTGCTCAGCGTATGAAAATGTTCATAAAATGCCCTGCCTTTGGCAAAGCCATCGATTATTCAATGATCGCGCTCTTAATTTTTTGCAAAGCTCATGGTGCAGCGCCCCCTAGTGGTCTGGCGACCTGGACAATTGCCCGGTTTGCCCAGCGCTTCCGCCGGCCCTGTGTACTGTAGTCTACCAACAGATGGCAATAGAGCTACTCATTGAAGATTTACTATGGTCCATTTCTGTCTTTTTCACACATATTGAAAGTTTCATCCACTCCTATGCACCATAAACTGAAAAGTAATTTAACTGTCTTTTATCTTAATTTAACTTGAATGAAGGTTAAATTAAGTTTTTGGTTAACAGGTTTTGGTTCCTGACAATTTCTCTTTTTGAGATGCAAATTTTCTAAGCACTGAAAATATGACTATGATGATACACAATAACTGGTCAACTGCAATGTGTGATATACAATAAGTATGCACAGCTATACCACACAATACACAATAATTATGTGAACTATAATGTTTGATATGCCATAACTGCTCAACTACAATGTGTGATACACAATAATTATGCCCAACTATAATGATACACAATAATTATGCACACAGTGATGACCACTCATCTTGTCAACAACCGTAATCTTGCTCAGAAAAAAAAGAGGTGTGGTTTGGCTCCCACACTAGAATGGACTTCACAAAAGAGAAATTTTTCATAGAAGAACAGTTCCTTGTCAGGCAAACAAACAAGGCAACTGATCAAATATGTATTGTCTGACTTCATACCAACATGTACAAATATTTGCACTTGTAGTACAAAATAGTGTTGTAGTACAAAATCAATGTCCTTATATTTGCTGTAATTAAATGGAATGTTCCAGTTTGTATTTGACATGGTTTATGAATACAATTCCAGGATAATTCAACACTGTAGTATACACTCAGTGAGCATTTTATTAGGTATTTATTATACTTATTTTTAACTCTTCTTGGTGTTTTGATGCTGTAGCCTATCCACATAGAGGTTTGATGTGTTGTGTGTTCAGAGATACCACTGTTGTAATGCGTGGTTATTTGCATTACTGTCACCTTCCTGTCAGCTTTGGCCAGTCTGTTCCTTCTCCTCTGACCTAACAACATGTTTCTGCCCACAGAACTGCTGCTCACTGGATTTTTTTTGTGATCTCAGGAGGTCAGCAGTTTCTGACACCAACAATCATTCCATGGTCAAAGTCACTTTGATTTTGCCTTTAGTTGCTGCCACATGATTGGCTGATTAAATATAAGCCGGTGTACAGGTCTATCTAATAAAGTGGTCACTGAGTGGAGTATATCTAACATGTCATTATTTGGGAAGGTAACAACCAGATCAAGGGAATCAGCAGATTTAGCCAAAACAATATGTCAGATGAGCCAAAACATGAAAGGTGTGGCACATCAATTAGTATGAAAAAACGTGACAGGATGCTATGTCACGAGGTCTAACATTCAAACCCAGTGATAAGAAATCAGTTTATTCAGTGGAAAAGATTTATTTCCTAAAATATATTCTTGAAATTTGACAGCAAGTCCTTTGTCTATCTGATAATTGTGTTGTCATGGCCCAGCAGAAAACCACAGTACCCTGATTGGGTAATCACGCCATAAAAAAAAAAATGTCCTGTCCTGTTTCATGGAACTACAATCCCCATGAACAACCCCAAACAAACCACCCCACTAATACCTCAGTGGGAGGCTGGTAGAAAGAGCAAGAGAAAGAGAGAGAGAGACTTGTTGCATGTAGGGTATGTGGTTTCCATATTCCTGTGTGTTGTATATATTGCTTTGGAAATGACTGTTTTGCAAAAAAAGCAAATTAAAACTGAAATTGAGAGAGAGAGAGAAATATAGAAAGAGAGAAAGAGAGGGAATAGGAGAGGGGGAGGGAGAAGGGAAGGAGGGATCAGGGAGCACAGTGGGAGTAACTGTGGTTGCCATGGCAGTAGGCCTGTCTCAGGAAGTTGTGCTGGGGTTAGGGGGGGTGTGGGAGGGGAGAGGGTTGAGCTCCAGTTCAACACTGCACAGAGGGCTTCCTCTCCGGCTGCAGTCAGAGGAGAGAGAGAGAGGGAGAGCAAGAGAGAGAGAGAGAGAGAGACGCGTACGCACACAGTCGCGCCGACTGCCAGGAGTCTAGCGTCTCAGCCCCCACCCCTACCCCAAAACAACTAGCCCTCACCCCACCCCCCACGCCTGCAGAGAGCGGAGATGATCCAGATCCCCCGGTGAGAAGCCCCTGCTGCAGCGCGTCTGTTTGGCCCCGCTCTGCGGCGTCTTTGTGCTCCGCTCCACCAGGGATTATAGGGCTCGCTGGAATGCTGTGTGCTGTTCAAGGTAAGGGATTGGGTCTCCACTGCCTGTTGGGCTGTTTTGGAAACGGGATGCGTGTTGGAACAGGGCAAGGGTAATTCAGCGCAAAGTTCTGGGTTCAAAGTTTATTTTCTTCCTAGTTTTCATTCAGAGTTAACTTAGTTTGTACCAGTTAGTTAACTTCAGGGAAACTGACTCTCTGCTCTCAACAATCTCTTCACTTCACTTCTCTCTCTCTCTCTCTCTCTCTCTCTCTCTCTCTCTCTCTTTCTCTTCTTCCCTATATACCATTCACTCAAATTACAGGATCTGAAATGTGTAATATTGAATATGAATAATACGTTTAAATGTTTAGAGCCTGCTGTAAGATTGTCCACACTATCCAAACTGCTGTTGGTAACTGCTTGGTAACTTGGAGGCTGATAGAGGCTGTTAGATAAAGGAACTTTGTGTGAAAGGGGTTTGTTTAGATAAAAGCTTGATGGGGTTCAAAGTAACCCTGATTACTTTCAGTAAACGGCAGCCAGCATCATCTCACCACAACCCCCCCCCACACACCGACTTCGGCATGTGTAAATTCATATATTGAGCAATGCTTGCATGACTTCCTTTGTGGTAGATGTGTGATGAAGGACTAGAAACAAAGTATGCCTCACGGCGTTTGCTTAATGTTGACCCCAAGCCGGCGTAGGTGTCCGTGTGAGTCAGGACAAGCCTAAATCCGCCCTGTGCTGCTACATGCTCAACTGCACTGACTGCATGAGGGGGCCATGAGTGTTAGACACTGCGCTTCACACAGGAGTCTGATCATAGCCCCTCTGAGAGACATGAGGAGAGAGGGAGAGATGGACAGAGAGAGAGAGAGGGAAAAAGTATGAACGCAAACAACCATTTCATGTTTTTGTATTTGTATTCGTATATTGTATCCGTTTCTGTATATACACTTTGGCAATATCTACAAATGTATTTCATGCGAAAAGAGCATTTTGAATTTGAATTTCAGAGAGTGAGAGAGAGAGAGAGAGAGAGAGAGAGAGAGAGTTTTTGCGTTTTAAAGCACCTTTTATAACACTGCAACAAAAGTTCAGAAGGCACAGAAAACCATCAACTCCCACTCATCACAAGGAAAGAAAGAAAAAAGAAAAAAGAGAGAAAGAAAGAGAGAAAGCACTAGCCGAAATATATTTTATTCAGTAACCTGGGGGCACCTATAGACAGATTCATTGGAAATGACAGGTGAGCTTGGTTCCATTTTGGGCCCTGGTTCACCTTGTTTTTGGGGGGGGGTTTATCTGCTCCCCCTGGGGCTCTGTCTGATAAGAGGTGGGAAGTCATTAAAACATTTGTCTGGTGGAGTAAGTGATTTATCAGAGCCTATTGCCTTGGGAGGGGGAGAACAAAACCTTTTGATTCGTTCAAGTGTGATTAAAGTGACGGACGGCTCGTTGTAGCTCCACACGTTGTGGGGTTAGGACTGGAATGGTCTCTCGGATGAGCTTCGGTGACTGGGAGCCCAGGGCCCCTGCTGGGGGTTTGAGGGGCGGATGACAAGCTGTGGAAATATGTGCATTTTTAACTGTTCTTAGAGCCCAACTGTCCGTCAGAGCCAACATGTGCAACTCATTAAACGGGAAGTGGGGAGTATGCCAGACTTGTGAGAGAGAGAGAGAGAGAGCGAGAGAGGCAGTGAGAGTGAAAGACAAAGAGAGAGATTTATTGTTACTGTACTTTTATTTGCTTTTTCAGTATTTTGTTTTAACAAATGATTTGCTTTGGCAGTAAGATGAAATGTA
Source organism: Conger conger (assembly GCF_963514075.1). Lineage (NCBI taxonomy): Eukaryota > Metazoa > Chordata > Actinopteri > Anguilliformes > Congridae > Conger > Conger conger. The sequence continues at coordinate 14,166,834 of NC_083768.1, forward strand.
TTGTCATGCTTATAAAGAACATGTGAACGCAGGATGCTTGTCCAATTTGGCACGTATTTCTCTATGAGATGAAGTGATAATTACATATTCCTTTCTTGGGGGATTCCGTGTGGTCACACTCAGATCCCCTTATAGATTTTCTGGAGAATGGGGTGGGGAGAGGGGGGCACAACCTCCATGTCACCCCTAACAAACTGAACATGAATTGTCTTTCCAACGTTCCAACGCTTGCACTTTAAAAATGGCCACAGATAGTGCCTGTAAACAACACTTGTTTACATTTATTTTATGATTTAAGGGTGTGTTTAGTTTTAAATAAAAGAACATAAAAACCTAAAAACAATCAGAACAACCAAAAAAAAGGGCTAATGCATTATGGCATTTTAAACAGACTTCCTTAAGCCATTGTTATGCTATTCCATGGCTTTATTATGTTGGTTGATAAAGTGATTTTGTTTGCTTTTTTATTTTGCATATTGTCTCAGCTTGGTGAGTTTTTTCTTGAATGGTACCTAATTTTTGTGATTTTGGTTGTGGTTCTGATTGGAAGCAGCTCAAATCGATGGGTCCTCAGCTTTACTGAGTCAGCCATGCAGAGCCATCTCATCCGTTTCACCGTGGTGGACAGCTGTTAGACATGGCTACTTTTCACGCAAAATTCCTTGGCCAAGATATGATAAACTAATGAGGGTGTCGAGTTTGATCAAGCCCAGCAATCTTCGCTCATTGCATGTCTGTTATTCCTAAACACATGCTTTATATGTATATAATCTACCATGCTTTATATGTGTATAATCTACCTGGCATAATTAGCACCGTGTCATGCCTTCTTACCACAACAGTGAACACTATAGTGTCATTTTCAAAATGAAATAATGTTATAGAAAGCCAATTGTCTGGTCTATCTGACTATCTATTCAGGGAAGTGGTATGCACTGATGTTGTGACAAAGAGATGCTATCTTCAGCTTTATTGATAACGTTTGACCACAGACTGTGGTGACCAATAATAATTTGTTATTTAGCTAACGCTTTTATCCAAAGTTGCTTACTGCTCATTAGACTAAGCGGGAGAGTATCGCCCCTGGAGCAATGTGGGGTTAAGGGCCTTGCTCAAGGGCTGAACTGAGGTGTGTATCTTATTGTGGCTACGCCAGGGCTTGAACCGCTAACCTTCTGGGTTCATGTCATGTACCGTAGCGACTAGGCTACAGGACGTGATAGAGAGCATGGCTATGCACAGCATAAGCTCTTTGACACCTGCAGCTCTGGCCCTCTAATCACAGACGAGCTGACCATGCCGTGAATAAGAGACGAACGTTTATGCGTTTATTGTCACCTTCCCATCGATCTGAGAAAAGCAAGACCGGCTCTGAGTGATGAGTTTACCTACAGTCATCCTCTTCAGCACCGAAATGCCACCAAACCGCTTTCATTTAATAGAGGCGAAAGGTCATTATTATTTACCTTTTGTAACCAATTACTTTTAGATTTTTTTTCACAATGCACAATATTTTACATAAAAACAAATCCAGAATCCCAGGCAATAGTATTCAGCCTTCTTCCAGTGATGAAACACAATCCCTGCAAAGTATTAAATGTGATATGAAAGTCTTTAGTGTTATGAAAGTTTGCTGGAAAGCTCCTGGGGCATTCTTCATTGTGTTCCCAGTTCCCAGCCTCACAATAAATGACCCAAATGAATGAGCCTCACAGTTCTGTGCTAATTGTCAGTAGGTCTCACCATTTGTTGAGTGCCCGTTTGTTATCTGTGATGTTTGTTTCTCCTTTGAACACGAGCGAGTTCCTTCCCCTCTGACCTTACCACAGATATACGTATCCATCCATCCATCCATCGATTATCTTAACCCGCTTATCCTGAACAGGGTCGCGGGCAGGGGCTGGAGCCTATCCCAGCATACATTGGGCGAAAGGCAGGAATACACCCTGGACAGGTCGCCAGTCCATCGCAGGGCACACACACCATTCACTCACACACTCATATCTACGGGCAATTTAGACTCTCCAATCAGCCTAACCTGCATGTCTTTGGACTGTGGGAGGAAACCGGAGTACCCAGAGGAAACCCACACAGACACTGGGAGAACATGCAAACTCCACACAGAGAGGCCCCGGCCGACGGGGATTCAAACCCAGGACCTCCTTGGTGTGAGGCGGCAGTGCTACCCACTGCACCGCCCATGCCGCCCAGATATACGTATATAGATATATATATCTATTGATTTATCAGACCATTGGCTGATTAAGAAACCAGTCGGTTCTTGACAAGGCTCAGTCAGTTAAGGCACCAACCTCTGGTGCAGCGATGAGTTGCACAGTCTTGGATCGAATCCAGTCTGACCCAGTGCAGACTGTGACCGGTAGCTCCATATAGCTGCATGCAATTGCAGGTTGCCTGGTACAGGACACAGGAGGGTTCAGTCAGTTAGCGAACTGCGTTACATTGCCTTCTAGCCACCCCCATATGATTGGTCTTCCTCCATCTCCACCCTGTGAGCTTAGATGTTAGTATGTGGTGTGAAAAGAAGCCATTGGCAATACTGTGCATTCCCATGGTTGTCTACACTCTCCTGAATCAGCGGTGGGGCTTGTGTGATTACGGCTGCAGTAGTGCCACGTTAGCAAAAAATGAAATGATCGTCATTTTGCGACCGCGTAAAGGGGAAGTAGAAAAAGCACATCGATTTCTTCTGAAGGAGTCCTCCATTTCCTTCTGCAGTCATTTATGGGAAGAGAAGCCAGCTGTGAAGTCATGTGACCCCACCCCTGGAGCCCTGCAAACAGCTTTTAGAGTAATCACTCCCTCCTGGCCTCCAGAATAAGGCTCCTGGTGAACTTTCCACAATGCTCCCTGCCTCGTACTTCAGGAAATATTAATCTCACGAATATCAAAGTTCAAAGCTCCCTCACGGCCAGTTCCGAGTACTGTACATCTCGAGCAACTCCTTAGCTTTTCCTGAGTTTCCTGAGCTTTGCATTTTTGCGAATGCGTACACAGATTCAGGCTTTGACAGTTTTATAATCATTTACATTTACATTTACATTTTAGTCATTTGGCAGACGCTTTTAACCCAAAGCAATTTACAAGTGCATAGGTTCTTCCACAAGTTAAAGCAACACATCCATAACTAGTAAAATACACATGAAGAGCTGTTCTAAACATAGTCATCATAAGTGCGTTTGGGAAACCGGAGGTGTGAGTGGGGGGTTTAGTGCAGTCCCGCTCCCTACAATGCGTGCACGGAATGGAAGATTCCACGTTCAGTGTAAAGGAGAGGGTGTGGCGGTTCGACCCGTAGAGGGTGTGGCCATCAGAGGGTGTGGCCTGGGCCGTCTGCCCGCGGGATAGGCTCGTGTGTGCGTTGAGTGATTGCGGCGCATTCTTCTGCTCCGCTGACAGAGAGCCCCGGAGGGGGCGACTTCAGAACTGAAGACTTTGGGCCACTTTAATCTCCTGACTCAGCCTATGGCCTGTTGGAGCCTGTTGAGTCCTTTCAACAGGCTTGCTCTCCCCTGCTTTCTTCTTTCTTTTTTACCATCCGTCCTTTTGCCTTTTGACTCCAGTGTATCGGCTTTTGAAGCCACCTTACAGCATTGTTTTAAAAACAGTTTTTTTTTGTATTGCTTTCATAAACCAATTTCACTGGAAATGGAAATGCATGATTAGATGGTTGGTAGCAATGACTCATGCTCAAACAAGATTATTTTGGCCTGGTCACAAAAATTAGAGATTTCTGATGCAGCTGTGTATCATCACCCTGAGCTAACACACACACACACACACACACACAATAGCTTCATTTTTCCAACAGTGATATAATTAGAAGTGAAATGAATGAAAGAGCCCAAATTAAATTATGCAAGCCTGAAGAGATGTTTTTCTTGCTTCTGAGTTCTCGTAAGAGAAGTTTTGTCAGTTCAAGCAAACCCTTTAATGATTTGCTGGAAGTATATTAAGATCTTTATTGAGTTTACAATATTAATAGCTGGTTTGTTTTGCTAACTTGACATATACTGGTTATAAATGGGCCTTCTGGGAGACATTGCCTTCTTGGTGATATTGTTTTTGAGACTAACACTGATGTTCTCCAGCTTTGTAAGCTGAGAGAGTGTGCTATGTGAACGTAATGTGTAAAATGTGTCTACATTTTCCATTTCACAGTTCATTAATGTCTTGTGTTTTCCCTGTGATGTGTCCTTTTTATGTAGTAAAATCCACATAGCTCTTTAAAAGCTGATGGATTAAATCAGACAACCCATTCAACTGCAAAGGAAATGATACAAAAACCTAAAGGATTTGTCAGGACCTGCTTGACTTCCCCTGCTTTTATTCAGCAAAGATGGGATGTAGTCACGTTGTCCCTGATATATGTTTTATGTTCAATACTGTATGCACTAGATATCTGTTTCTTCTGTAAAAGAGTATGTGATCCACATAATGGTAAGGAATAGTAAGGAAAAGTATTTTGAATGAATCTAGGGCTAGGCTATGCATGGTTTACTCAGAAACATAAAGGTTGTACCTCATGGTAGTTCAATAACAACAATGCTGCACTGCTAATTAAGTCTCTAATACCCATTTGAACTCACATTATCCAACATGGGCCATGACCCCAGTCACAACTTGGGTTTTACATTTTCTCAACATGAGTCTGCTTCTGTCTGAAAGGGGGAACAGGAGTTACTCTATGAAGGTCACTGATGAAAATAGGCTCTTCTCCTCCATACTGTAGATACTGGCAGCAACTTCCAAACTTCTGGCCCTATGAGCTATTTTTCTCAACATAGTTGCTTGAATATGATTGCAGATTGTAAGTAGTTACATTAAGTTTTCATTTGATGGCTATAGTTGTCTAGTATTCCTAGAAGTCTTGTATTGCCTGGCCAAACACCAGATCATCCAGCATAATGAATCTCCAGTTTAAACAAACTTCTTTTTAACGGCAAATTGCTTCCTCACTGGAGCATTATCGCCAAATCCAGTGTAAACAATCTTTGAAACATCCATTTTTAATGACTTCAAAACACGACAGCCCCGTTCAGCAGTGATGTGTGCAGAAGCAAACTGGCACATTCCCGGTCTTGCATGAACAGTGAGGACCCAGTACTTACTGGTGACCACAGTGTGGTGTGAATGGCTCAAACTTGGGTGTTCAATGTCCAGTGTCAACCCAATGTTTTGTGCTTGAAAGGGGTCCAATGGTCCTGGAGGCGTATTCTGACTGTGTTCGACTATTTTTTCTTAAAAGAAAACATACAGAAATGGAGTACAGAATTGACCTGGGACAGTAGCATGGTGTCCCTGCGAGTGCCTGAGAAATGGTCCACCCAGCAGAGTGTTCCAGAAATAATAACATTCACTCACCACTGTTTATTTATTCTCTTGCGTTTTGCTAGCTGTGAGGCAGAGTAGCCCCTGAGGGCTGTTTTCTCTGTGCCAGTCATCAGACTTTCTGTCGCTTCACTTCTTTTAAAGTAAAAAAGGTCAGTTATACCGCCTTGTTGCTGTATGCTGCCTGTTGTAACCAGCTCAAACAGACTGCTGTGAAATCCGCAGTTAACACTTTAAAAGGGGTACGTACTGTAAAATGGTTCTAACTGCCACAGCCAATTTGTGGGGGCTTATTCTGATTATTCGTGTAGCTGCACAAATTGCACTCTGTATACTCTGTGTACTATCGCTTATTATGGGGCGACATGGCTCAGGCAGTAAGAGCAGTCGTCTGGCAGTCAGAGGGTTGCCGGTTCGATCCCCCGCCCGGGCTGTGTTGAAGTGTCCCTGAGCAAGACACCTAACCCCCAAATGCTCCTGACGAGCTGGTCGGCGTTGCATGGCAGCCAATCACCGTTGGTGTGTGAGTGTGTGTATGAATGGGTGAATGAGAAGCATCAATTGTACAGCGCTTTAGATAAAGGCGCTATATAAATGCCAACCATTTACCATTATCCAAGCGAAGACTACAAAACTAGTTATAAAACAATCCAAGTTTGTTATCGGTAGCAACAAGCAAATTAGCTGTAGTTAGCTTGACAAATTTACAAATATCCACTTACGATAAAATATTGGCAATTCGAACATAGTAGCGATTGCCCAAGAGTTGTGCTTGAGGTGGATATTTGTAAATTCGGGAAGCTAACTAGTAATAGCTAATTTGCTTGTTCTTACTGATAGCGAACTGGTCTTGTGTTCTTACTAGATAACCAGTATACAGAGTTTCAGTGATCGCTTGTCTGGAGTGCAATTTTGGCAGCTACACGTTCCAAAACGTATAAATAGTGTTGTGCAGCACACTAAAGTGAACATTTCATAAATTCACCTGTTCGGCGAACATTTTCTTTCTAGAACACTACGAAAAGACGGCATGCTCTGTCGCGTTTGTCACTGTTAACTTTCCAAGTTTCATTTTGCCCAATAAAAATCTTTAGCTGCAAAATCCATGATGCATTTCATCAAAACTCGTTCGCCCACCCATTCAGGATGGCTGATTCCGCCCAGGTTCCCACTGCTCTTGAGACTCACACTAGCTGAGTCGGTTTCCCACTGAGGCTACGATCTGCAATTTCCATTTAAAAATTGGCCCTGACCCTACAAGCTGAGCAGAGCCGGGGAGGTTTGGGCCCATGGCTCCTGTCCCTCCTCCTGTCCCCCCTGTGCTTGGGCCTCCCCTGTAGCTCTAATTACCGGACGCTGTGCGCTCTGGCTCCAGGGCTTTCCAGCATTTAGGAAACATGTCCCTCTCTGGCAGGGTCAGCAGAGCACAGATTACACATCCCTGATAGGCTGTGAAGGACAGGGGGGAACTGCTTTCCAGCAGTGCAAGAAGTCCAGGGTAGAGAGAGAGAGAGAAAGAGAGAGAAAGAGAGAGAGAGAGAGAGCGAGCGCAGGGACGCCCACTCTGAGAGAGGATTTTACTGCAGAACCCGGGACAGCATTCTACCAAACAAACGCACCAATATGTCACTGTGGGTTTGCTTTAAACTCTCTTGTAAAGCAAATTACCTTTAAGTAAGTTTTGATTTATACCCTGAGCTTTTTTTTTTAACAGCCTATACGCTTTGAATTTTCAGTTAAATATTTAGAGTTAAATGCAACTCTTCAACCGTAAGGCACATTGATTTGCATTTCATGTTTGCATTTCTGAAGAAATTATCATTTCATTAGACAGTCTGTCCAAAACTGTCAAAATTTCAGTTGTGTGTGTGTTTGTGTGTGTGTGTGCATATGATCCTCTATCGTACAGCTTCAGTTGTAACGCTATCCCATGAAATGGCATTTATACCAGAAGGCACAGTCATGTTTTCATCCTCTGGCCTTTGCTACTTTTGAGTCCACAGTCCAGCAGCTGAGCCGTGTAGCCATCGCACAGATTAATGATAAGTATGATTCTTGCATGGCCTATGCAGACAGAGTGCAGGACTCCAATCGAACAGAGAATCTGCCATTGCGTGTTGTGGCAGGGAAGACCTACCGTGACCCTCCCTCCCTGGTTGATAATTTATTGCCCCACGGGACGCTTGCATGGTCCGGGTTTCATTTCAGTGCATAACTCATGCAGCGAACGCTTCAGCAGGATGTATCTAAGACCCCATAAATCAGGGATGTCACTCCCAGTCCTGGAGGCCCGCAGTGTCTGCAGGTTTAACTCCAGTCCTGGAGGCCAGCACTGTCTGCAGGTTTACCTCCAGTCCTGGAGGCCAGCAGTGTCTGCAGGTTTACTTCCAGTCCTGGAGGGTCACAGTGACTGAAGGTTTAACTTCAGTCCTGGAGGCCAGCAGTGTCTGCAGGTTTACCTCCAGTCCTGGAGTGCCACAGTGTCTGCAGGTTTAACTCCAGTCCTGGATGGCTGCAGTATCTGCTGCTTTTCTGTTGGGTTCCAGCCTTTATATGAGCAAGTCTAGTCATCGTCTGGCTGGAGTCCACACACCTGGTCTCCAACGTCTTGTTCAGCTGCTGACCGGAAGGAAGCTATAAACATCTGCAGACACTGTGGCCCTCTAGACCTGGAGGTTGACACCCCCTACCTTAGATGCTTATATAACTTATTTCCAATTTAAAAATCTGTGTACTGCATATTATGCTGTTATGGTTGAAATATGTTGTTGCTCTTTGGGGATGTAATGGAAGTCATACATTCATTCATCTGTGAATTTTATATCTCTAAACTCCAGTCCTGGAGGCCTGCCCCATATTTTTATTCCAGACCCTTGTAAGAAATTTGTGTGACTGAGTCTTTATCCAAGTAGCGACTTTAGTGCTGAAACAGAAAACAAAAACAAAACGGGTAATGCTTTCCTCTTTCTCCACCGAGCACAGATCACTGATGTAACCATGGAGGAGGGATACGAACTTGACCTGATCTACGTGACAGAGCGCATCATTGCGGTGTCCTTCCCCAGAGTCTGCTCTGAGGAGACGTACCAGCGCAACCTGCAGGATGTCACACGCATGCTCAAGTCCAAACACGCCAACAACTACCTGGTGAGGATAGGTTGGCCTCTCCCATCTAAATGTGTTTTTCCACTATACTGTATGCTGTGTTTTCTTTTCCATTGGTGTTATTGCCATACCACCCCCCCTGCTGTAGGACATCCTTGTTATTGGTTGCATATTTTTACTGTTATGGAACATGAAGTCAGGCTGCCCTTCTTGTCCAGTGGAAATAGTAGCATATGTAAACTTGAACAGGAAATCTTTGAGAATGTTCAACATAACATGTTACCAACCAAAACAATCGTATGAATGAAATCCCTTTTGATAAATATGGATTTTTCTTTAAACACCATCAGTAATCTACGGGAATTTAAAGGGTTTGAAAACGGTCACAAAATATTTTTTATGCGGTTGGGCCTGGTGAAATGTGCCTCTTTTTGGATTTTCAGATTATGAATCAATGCATGACAAATGCAGAACAGCACATCCAACACATCTTTTCTCTGTCCTTCCCCATCTCTTTTTTCATTCAACTGGGTCTGTGGCATCACACGTACAGTACCCTGTGTTGTCTCAAATCCTTTCAGCTGTCTCCTTCCCAGTCCTATTGTCTGCACTCTCTGCCGTAAGCTGTGATCACCTAAACCTTCTTTCCTCATACCAGCAGGCTTCCTCCATGCCAAAGCCCAAGTGTAAACACCCCTAAGGGGGCTTTTCGTTTGTTCAGTACCAAGTGTTGATTGCTATTTTATTTTCCATACAGGTTATCAACCTCTCAGAGAAGAGACATGATCTCACGAAAATGAACCCAAAGGTAATGGTCCTGATCGTTTGGTTGATTTGCTAATAACAGTGCTCAACAGGAAATTTGGAGTTGCTCCTGAGGCATTTCAGCTACCCCCAATTTAGCCCCCCTGCTAAGACGGTGATTAGCACTGAATTACCTTAAATTACATTCAGTTGGTATATTAGGGGAGTCTGGGGAAAATGTTGTTGGACTAATGAAAAATAAATGCATTTAAACTGGTACACTGAGGAAATAAACATATACAAATCATAGTGCAGGCCGTTAATTCCTGTTGGTGGGAAATATTCCACTGAAAGGATGGCCCAGCCCCATAAAAAATAAATGATTGATTGCTTCTGTCAGGCTGCCACTCTCAACATGTTATATTGAAAATGGGTACTGTACTGTCTGTTGTATACAAAAAGCAATTTTAGGCTTACAAAACAGACATGAGCTGTTGAATCCTTTATAACTAGCCTACAGAAACATGCATGTATACAGTATATTTAATGCACCAAAAAAGGGTGATTAACAAAATGTGTACACTTCCAGGATAGACTTTTAGGGTGGAACATGTGTCACAGTCCTTAGTACAATATATGTATAATAACTTTAATATGAATATCTATATGATAAGCATATTTGTGTCAGGTTTGTGAAAAGAAGAACCATGCTCAGAATCAGGGATAACGTGAAATAACGCAGGCTTTAATGAGGACAGACAGGTCAAGGCTGGCAGTGGTCAAAAACCAGCGAACAGGTATAGTATGGAAGGTCAAGAACGTAATGTTAATACGGGCAATAGTCCAAAAACGGGTAGGCAGTCCAGAACTGGCAACAGAACAGAAAACGCAATCCAAGAACAAGAATCCAAACGTCAGGCAAAATCAGATAACAGGAGGTCCGGAAAACCAGAACAGAAACCACACAGGTAAAAAGGACAGGGGAAAGTACATATGAGGTGTTGAGGGCAAAGACACGTAATGGGGGGAAAGAGAAAAACTCTGAACATAGGGAACGAGGAAAAACGGGCATGGACGTGACAATTAGAATATACTACAGCACAGACTTTTAGAATGGAGTGTGGATATGCATACATAGTTCATTTTCCGAACTGACTGAATTGAAACGGAATGGTGTGGAATGCGTGTATTGAAACCCGCCCTCCATTTTGTGTCAGACTATGGACATGGGCTGGCCTGACCTCCACGCCCCGCCCCTGGATAAGATCTGCACCATCTGCAAGGCCATGGAGAACTGGCTCAACGCTGACCTTCAGCATGTGGTGGTGGTGCACTGCCGGGTGGGTTCCCCCTTCCCCCCCCTCCTCCCTTACTCTGCTGACTGAGTCTGTGTTTCCAAACCTGGACCTGGCCCCCTTTTGAATCTCCTAAAACAGAAAAAAAAACAGTTTCTGTATGGTGGGACATTAACCTTAATATATCACTTGTTACTCCTGGTTACACCCACATCCAGTAAAAGATTGCAAATGGACCGCTGTGGTTGTCACAGAATGCGAGTATTCATTTAGACTGAATGCAGCATTCACAGCCCTGTAGGGAAAGTTTAACCTGAAATGACAGCAGGTGACAGTGACTCACTGTGGCTTACAGTAAAAGGCAGGGACCTTTCTGCACGAAACAAATGATATGACGCTTACACCTTTCTCTTTTCTCCTCTTCAGGGCGGAAAGGGAAGGATTGGTGTGATCATTTCATCTTTTGTGAATTTCACCAATATATCAGCAAGGTAACAGCGCTGGAAGATGAAATCTCACACCCTCGTATTGTTCGATAAAAGTGACGTAAAGAGGCTTTGATACGACCTGACATCGCCTGGAGACAGGGCTGTGTTGCTATGGGAACCCCTGGCTCTGCATGTCAAATACTGTAACCTCAGTCCACATCTGTCTGTCATCCTGTCCCCAAGAATGCTTTGGAAACCAGAGTAGTTGTTTCATGTGCTATTCAGAGGATGACAATGTGCTTTTGTGTGTGTGTATGTATCCGTGTGTCTGCGTCCGTGTGTGTGTGTGTGTGTGTGTGTGTGTTCATGCCTTAGCGTTCATTCACGCTAAAATTTGTCCTTAACTTTCAGCAATGCATCTTGAAATCTTTTCTTGTTTGCTGTACATTTGTTCTTGATTTGGCTGCCTGTCGGTATAAAAAGCTACTTTGTCTTCAGTTTTATTATTTCAGAAATGTGGGCAGAGTCATGGCAGCTGGATTAAATTTGAGGTCTTGCTCAGGCAGATTTGTGTGCAGATAAAAGCTGTGTGACTACACAGGCAGAGACCTGGGCTTTCCCTCTCCCTCAATCTCAGAGGGCTCTGTGCAGAGCTTCAGAGGGTGATAAGAGGCACATTAAGGACTGAGGCCATTCAACAGAAATGACTTTCAGTTGGTTTAGTGCAGACATCCCCCCCCCTCGTCCTTCTTGTGTGGTGTAAGTGTAAGTGTATGTGTGTGTGTGTGTGTGTGTATACAAGTGTAAGTGCGTGTGTGCATGTGTGTGTGCTTGTGGTGTGTGTTTGTGCATGTGTGTGTGTATAAATGTAAGTGTGTGTGTGTGTATATAAGTGTAAGTGCGTGTGTGCTTGTGTGGTGTGTGTGTGTGTGTGTGTGTATATAAGTGTAAGTGTGTGTGTGTGTGTGTAAGTGTGTGTGTATGTGTGCATGTGTGTGTGTCTGTGTGTGTCTATGTGTCAGTGCGTGTGCTTGTGTGGTGTGTGTGTTTGCTTGTGTGTGCTTGTGTGGTGTGTGCGTGTGTGTGTGTGTGTGTGTGTGTGTGTGTGTGTATATATAAGTGTAAGTGTGTGTGTGTGTGGTGTGTGTGTGTGTGTGTGTGTATATATAAGTGTAAGTGTGTGTGGTGTGTGTGTGTGTGTGTATATAAGTGTAAGTACGTGTGTGCTTGTGTGGTGTGTGTGTGTGTGTGTGTGTGTGTGTGTGTGTGTGTGTGTGGTGTGTGTGTGTGTGTGTGTATAAGTGTAAGTGCGTGTGTGTGTAAGTGTGTGTTTACGTATCACTGGTAACTCTCTCTCTCCCTCCTCCCCAGTGCTGGCCAGGCTCTGGATCGTTTTGCCATGAGGAAGTTCTATGATGATAAAGTGTCTGCGCTGATGACTCCATCACAGAAGAGGTAAAGCACCACCATCCACATACTGCTTCAGAGGAGATGCAGTGAACAGGAAATATACAGTAATTCACTGCAGCTACACTACAATAGCAGAAATATACAGTAATGGACACAAATTGAGATACCAGTTCTGAGTCACTTGGGCCACCATATGTTTCCAGTACAGCCTGCTCTCTCTCTCTCTCTCTCTCTCTCTCTATTCTCTTTCTCTCTCTTCTCATTCTCGCTCTTTTTCTTTGTTTTGCTTTCCTTGTGATTTCTGGAAGTTTATGGGCTTCTGTGCCTTGTGCTGTTTTGCTGTAGTGTTACAATAAGGGTGTGTTAAAACTTAAACTCTCTTAAAATATCTCTCTCTCTCTCTCTCTCTCTCTCTCTCCCTCTCTCTCTTCGGTGTAACTGTCTGCTAGCGGATATAATTTTGCAGGAGGAATGTAACACCACACAGTGGAAGTGAAAAATGCTCTCTTAGGTGTTGTTTCAGAGTATCCCATAAACCCCTGCCTCGGTTAAGATCTAGTGACTGAGAAGGTTGTGACCTTTGGATAGTGTCATGCTCTTCAAACCGATTATTCATGCTCTGCAGGTGGGGGCAGTGCTATTCCCTTCTGTAGTAAAATTGACGCTTTCGCATGGGATGAAGATGACCACTCAGTTCAAATAAGTAATAATTGACATGGATCATGGACCTTGCCTTCTAAGGGAAGAGTGTCCAACCTGTGCCTGTATTTGGGAGTGGTGGTAATTAATGAACATTTAATAGACATTTATGTTCAGGCTGATTTTATTCCTGAATAGGTATGCCACATGATTATCTCAGACCCAGATCAGGGCTGTGCTGTGTGCATATGTAATTTATTTACCATTGGTATGCTGACGTATGCTGTGATTTGGACTGTGGTATTTTGTCAGGGGAGTTAAGTCAGAGGTCAGTGTTTTATTTGACTTCCAGTCTCTTCTGAAACATTCCACTGTGTTTTTATGTTCTCCTTAACACTTCTGTGAATAATAACTTTAATTTCAATATTTGTCCAATATTTGTTTTTTATTACACTTAAATGCTCCTTTGACTCAGAAGCATTTGAGAATCATATAGGAATATATATATTTGCTTTTATTATTTACCTCTCCTCCATCATTTAGCAGACGTTAGTGTCCAGAGTGACTTACGCAGGTTTCAGTACATTTTGTCTGTACATACAACCCCCCTTTTACAGCCTGATATTCAGTGATTTATTGCATGTTAAATCCATTGCTCAGGGCAGAACAACAGGTAATTGAACCTGTAACATCTTCACCCCCATTGTGAAGGCACCAAACCTCTCTATTTCAAAAGCCGTGTGGATCATACATGGCTGTCTACTCGTTTTTTATGAAAATGATGCTTTCCCATTCATAGTTGGCTTGATATCTCATCTGTTTTAGACCTGTTTATAATGGGGCAGGAGAATTCTCCAACTCCCAGCACCTTTCAGTTTGATATCAGTTGGATATGTGATATTGGTTCATATTACTTACCAGTTTTTTTAATTGACTTATCTTGGCATAGAGAGTTGAGAAATATGCGCAAAAGGTGTTGTTGTTTTTGAGGAAATAAAAAAGACAGTAAAGTTCCATTGTAGTTACCTTTGTTTCAGTGTCATTGTCTATGCCTCAATATCTCCAGGCAACCTGCCCTGAATTTCATATGCTAACATTTACAAAGCACCTTTAAATTAAATTCTCCCCCCCCCCCGATAACAGATACGTGTGGATCCTGAACAGCCTGCTCACTGGTTCAGTGAAAATGAACTCATCGCCTCTGTTCCTGCATTGTGTAATTCTCCACGGGATTCCCAATTTTGACACTGAAGGAGGTAGGCTCCAAAAAACATAACGTGAAATTCAATCTATCACAACTGTTTTTGAAATATATATTTTTTTCATTTAGTGCTCTAAAGACCAGACTATGCAATATTGTTCAAAGTGAACGCAATAACCTTCACCAAAGCCATGAAATGCAAGTTACAATGATCACATTGTTTTAAATATATTATGACAATGTTACAGTGTCACGTTGTTTTAATCTATTTTTTCCCCTTTGGTTTGCAGTGTGTCGACCATATGTGAAAGTCTACCAGGCAATGCAAGTGGTGTACACTTCAGGAATATAGTAAGTGCACCTGTTATCAATGAGCACACACTGGAATCTAGATGTCAAATCTAGATGGGTGGAAATCTGGATTCAGAGACATTTTAAATGGATTAGGTTAACCCAAATACAACTCAGGTTTTACCCGGATATAGCCTGCCAATAGAACTTAAAACAATTGTAGCCAGTTTTGCACCAGACCACCTAGAATGACTGTTCATTGCAGAAATGGGCTCATTATTGTGTTGTTGTTGTTGTTGTTGTTGTTGTTATTGTTGCTGTTGCATGTGTACGTGTGTTGTTTCATAACTATCCTCTCTATCTCTCTCCGCTGATTGGCCTGTCTACTTGATCTCTAATGTCTGATTTGCTTGTCCTGTCTATCTGAAATGGCTGATTGGTCTGTCTATCTGTATCACAGCCATATAGGCCCAGGACACCGGAACAGGATCCACATCGCCCTGGAGCCAGCCCAGATACTCAAAGGTGACATCATGGTACGGAACCTACCCAACTGGAGACACAATTTATGTTATACCTTAAAACACTGACATGATATTCCCATTTCCCCACTGGGAGAAAACTCTAGTGCGTACTGTAACTGTTGAGGATTGAAATGTGGGCTTCCTTTTGCGAGAGCCTAATATTGAGTCCAAGTGGAATGTTTATTTTTATAGCACCTCTTGAAAATGGGCCAATTGGCTTTACACAGAAATGCAATTTAAAAACAAAATCAGAAAAGTATATATATATTTCACATAAAAAATAAAAGCGAGCTGATAATTAATTGATTGATGAGCTAACTTAATACACAGATTAGTGGCACAGTCAAAGGCTATCTTACAAAAGTACATTTTTTAAGAGATTTGAAGGGAGACACAGATTGAGCTGGTCTGAGCATATTCTGTTGATTTTGCAGGTTAAGTGCTACCACAAAAGCCTCATCTCGGTGGAGAAGGAGCTTGTTTTCCGCCTGCAGTTTCACACAGGCACCGTCCAAGGCTACAATCTCATCTTTGAGAAGGAGGACCTTGAGAGTGCCAACAGAGGTAGGCCCATGTTGCAAACTGTAACACTTAAAGCCTGGCATCTCAGATTATGCAGCCACAGTTATTGCCACTGATGTGGTCTGTTAGCAAACTCAATCTAGAGCGGTTCAGAATGTGTTGAGGTATTTTTGGCCACATGTAAAATGGAGAAGTATCAGCTGGGCATTAGGTGTTAATGTGTGTGCTGGGGTTGTGCTTTTTCCATTCTCGGTTCAAACTCTGTGTTTTCACAATCCAGACTCCAGGTTTCCTGATTATGGGAAGATTGAACTGGTGCTTTCAGAGAGTCCAGAGAGGATATCAGGTAATGCAGAAACAATGCTCTCTCTCACACACACACACGCTCTCATTCCACACACACACACACACACACACACACTCAAGCGCACACACACGAGGGAGGGGGAAATATGTCACCACTCACCATGGTCTGAAATCACTAAACCTCTTCCTATCCAGTGAAAAAACATTATCTGTTTAAACACTGTATGATCTCCTATTTGTCGACAGTTTCTATGCCACTTTAAGCAAATGAAATCAGCAAAATATTTTTCAGCTCAATATATAGGGCGGCCTGTAGCGTAGTGGTTAAGGTAAATGACTGGGACACGCAAGGTTGGTGGTTCTAATCCCGGTGTAGCCACGATAAGATCCGCACAGCCGTTGGGCCCTTGAGCAAGGCCCTTAACCCTGCATTGCTCCAGGGGAGGATTGTCTCCTGCTTAGTCTAATCAACTGTACGTCGCTCTGGATAAGAGCGTCTGCCAAATGCCAATAATGTAATGTAATGTAATATTCCCTGCTGACCTTGTGGATCCTCTGGTTCTTATCTGAAGGGTCGGATCGCTGGCAGAACGGTCCTGACGTCACAGTGGACTGCAGCCTATCGGAGGCGCTGAGCCGATGGGACTCATACCACAACATAAACTGCGATGGGGAAGGTACCGCTCACCAAAAAAAATTTTATGACAAAAAAGTCTATGACAGATGTGAAGGGAATTCATTGAGTAACTGAAAGGAAAGATTATCGGCTCTGTTAAGTTAATCACACAGGTTTGGACTTGTGTTGCTCTGAATAAGTGAATAAGTGGGCTACAGTAAATAATTAATTCATAATGAATTATGACTAACTGTAACTTTGTTGACATGCTGAGTCGTATACCACACTGATGGGTCAAGCACCTCAAGGAAACGCACCGAGTCAATGTTAATGACGAGATGGAATTTCACATGTGTGGTGCATTCAGTCAATCACTTTCTCTTTATTTGTCTCCTTATAACAACTGGCTTTCAAAATGGCAGGCTTTCAACACAAGCATTTCTGTGTGTCCTTTCTGTTCAGATATCTGTGAACATACCTGAGACAACAACTTTTTGAGAAACACAGTTCTAGCTGCTAACTACCAGTTAGTGTTTTTTGTTTGGTGGTTTTTCAGGCTGTGTGCGTGTGTGTGTGTGTGTGTGCAGAAGAAGATGTCTGGGTTTTCATATTCAGCCAGTCAGGGGTTTTTTTGTTCTTGTGTAAGCGGGCTGTTGCTGCCGAGCAGAGCATAACATGATCGCATTAGCATGCACCAACAGTTACGACACGTGGGCCCTGGAACGGCCTTGTTAAAGAGGAGAGGGTTTTACACGGGCCCAGCGCTGGGGTGTGGCTGCTGCAGCTCCTCTCCGAACAAAACAAGGGGAGCTGGGAGCGGTTTCGTTTGCGGCAGGCGAACACGCCAGCCCTTGGGGTCAGGAGATAACATTTTTCTGCTACTTTATGGGTCATGTTATTCCTGAAAACTAGTGTATCTTCACCCCCCCCCCCCCCCCCCCCCCCCGCCCCCCACCGCTCAACTCTAACCTCAGCCCTCAGCCTCCTCTGGATTGTGGGGCACCACCGGTTTGTGAGAACCAGGAGGCCAGAGTTCCACAGCAGCAGGCTCCCGCCCCGCTGTGGTCAACAGCGGCGCTCCTCAGACGCTTTTCGCTGTTCGCTCCCTGCCGTTCCCGTGGCCACCGCGGACACTAAAAATAGAAAGTATGGGGGCATAAAAACTGCTTGCGCCCGCTTTAGTGTTTGGTGGTTTCTGTGTGATTCCTGAACCTTAGGAAACACTCGGTCATAAATAAAATGCAGGCAGCTGCAGATTTGAGGCCCCGTAAGTGCAAACATTAAAACTTTGCACAAAATGGCATCTCTTGTTGTGAGGCATCATCGAGTTTGTTTCTTTGCTTTGTTTTTTTTTTTGGTCTTATTCACTCAGTGAGCACTTTATTAGGTACACCTGTACACCAACTTCAAATTAGTTCAAATATTTCATGTGGCAGCAAATGCATAAAAGTAGGCAGACATGGTCAAGAGGGTTCAGCTGTTCTGCAGAAGAGCATTTCCGAACACACAACATGTCAAACCTTTAAGTGGATAGGCTACTGCAGCAGAAGACCTAAAAAAATAAGTCTGGTAAATACCTAATAAAGTGCTCACTGAGTGTAGTATTCTTGTGGAGCCTGAGCAAACTGAGATTCACAAGAGGACATTATGTTTGTTTGCCATGGCTTCCACTGCAGCAGGAATTTCACATGGGCTTATTAATCAACAGGGGATGTCAATCATCAAAGCGCTTGTCAATCAAGCCTGTGAATAGATTGCTGCAGTGTCCATATTAAAGTCATTTCAGTTATTTCTACGAGGCTATTAAACCAAGGGAAAGTGATCAGCTGGACTAAATCATTTCCAAACCAGCCTTTTAAGCATTTACTCAGTGTGCGGTCTAGTCTTGGTATGCCAGAAAAATACTTAAAAATACCTGTGGTTGATTCAAAGACTTTTTGTGAATCACTCAATCCATTTGCAAGATGTGCACCTGCTCCTGTGATAGTTGAAAGATAAACTTGTTATCCCCTTTCAAATACCAGCCCTCGCTGTCTTTAATTAAGCTACTATAATGTGGGTTGTAGTGGTACATTTATTTTAGCAACAGGTGGACTCCTGACACCTCTTTCAATGGTTTCTTCCTAAAATGAAATGGACCAATTTCAGTGCAATTACCCCAACCTCAACAAGTGGCTTTGCCTGTGCTGTAGTATTATGCCATCGTTGAATTAAAAAGAAAATTGGCTTTGTTGGATTAAACAGAAACGCAAACCAGTGTGCTGTCTGGCTTCAAGCTGAGGCGAGTGTTAATGCTGGTGACTCACCAATCGCGAAACCCCAAAGGAGGCTGTGGATGAAAGGAAAATTATAATTACAATGCTCCGTGCCAATTACGAGAGTCTGTGAATTCCCAACTAGCCACCACTCCTACATCTGCCATATTCTCCCCGGCTTCTCTTCTTCTCTCGGTGATGCATACACTGTGTTTGTGGGCCTCTCATCACCGGTTGAAAGCTGTGGTAGATTTTCATATCTTGTGCTGCCACATCCGGTCTATCATGAGGTTAAAAAGGAGGCCCGTCCTTTTGGTATCCCAGGTTGACTGCTGAAAGATCAGGACCATTCCAGTGTGGTTCAGAGGCATTTTCTGTTATAAAGAAATGGTTACGGCAATTTGTGAACCTAGCAATTGAGGTTTTGTGCACATCTGTTCATCTACCAGTTTTAAATATGTCCAAGGCAGCTATGTAATTTTTGAGAGACCCGACAGATGGGAAAATGTACTTCTGTTTGGAAAAACAGTTCAGTAATAGGACAGAGAGCCCCCCATGCTCTAATTAAAGCACACATTTAAAGCACACCAGTGTGAAAAAGACACTCTCTCTCATTCTCTTACTCTCTCTCTTCTCCCTCCCTCCATTCTCTTCCCTCCCTCCATCCCCACGGGCACTGCAAGTTCAGATTACAGTTAACCCCTGTGCCAGCTCCCCTTCTCTGCCTCCTCCTCTCCTCTCCTCTCCTGTTTACATTTCCCCTGCCATATTTGGCCGATTGAGTCTTTCGCTGTGTACTGCGAGAATACACACCTCTTTCTCCCAGCAGTCAGTGGGGGTGGAGAAGGGGGGGGGGGGGGGGGGCATGTGTGAAGCTGTTCTGAAGTTGTGTCACTGGGCCAAACCAACCAGCCCCCTTCCCTCTCTTTCCCCCTTGGTCTGTTTGTAACTCACCCCACTCACTCCACTAGTGTGTGTGTGTGTGTGTGTGTGTGTGTGTGTGTGTGTGTGTGTATATGTGTGTGTGAGAAAGAGAGAGAGAGAGAGAGCGAGAGGGAGAGAGAGAGGGAGAGAGAGAGAGAGGGAGGGAGAGAGCACTCACCTGTGGAGACAGCAAAAGTTAAGGGTACTGCAATGGAAATAAATGAGAGGGAGCTGGGGAGGTGGGGGTGTGGGGGTGGGGTGGAAAATGTCCAGGGAAATAGAGCATGCAGAAACGTGACTGGCACATGCACAGAGAAATGGAGGGAGGGAGAGAGAGAGAGAGAGAGAAAGAAGGACAGAGTGGTGACTGGACAGAGCAGAGAAAGGGAGGGAGGGAGAGAGAGCAGGACGGAGTGGTGACTGGACAGAGCAGAGAAAGAGGGGAAGAGGGAGCAGAGGGAGATTGAGAGACAGGGGAAGGGCTTACTGGGGAAATGTTATCACCTTGTTGCAGCCATGGGGGATTTGTGAAATTCAGCCGGGCGGATGTGAACCCCAGGCCGCATGGAGATGTTTGTGTAGCTTTCAATGTGCTGAATGTGTGGGAATTAAGGAGCCCAGACAGCCTGGGGATCTGTGTGTGTGTGTGTGTGTGTGTGTGCATGTGTGTGTGTGTGTGTGTGTGTGTGTGTGTGTGTGTGTGTGTGTGTGTGTGTGAGAGAGAGAGTGTGTCTGTGTTTGTGGGTGAGTGTGTGTGTGTGAGAGAGTGTGTCTGTGTCTGTGTGTGAGTGTGTGTGTGTGAGAGAGTGTGTCTGTGTACGTGTGTGTGTGTGTGTGTGTGTGTGTGTGTGTGAGTGTGAGAGAGAGAGAGAGAGAGAGTGTGTCTGTGTGTGTGTGTTTGTGTGTGTGTGTGTGTGTGAGAGAGAGAGAGAGAGAGAGAGTGTGTCTATGTGTGGGGAGGGGGTGCTGCCTTGATCATAGAAGTCTGGAATGTAGATTCCCTTGTCCTGGCTGTTCAGGGATGACAGCAGTTAATGGTTGACGTATTCTGGTGATGCTGCTATGTGTCCCTAAGTAGACCAAAGAAACACTTAAATTGAACTCATTAATTTAAATACATTATTATTATTATTATTATTACTTTTGGGACATTGCAGATGGGGGAAATAAGGAATTTTCATTTTGCTGAGTGGATGTTCGCTCACAGCTGCTGATTTCCTCAGATGCATTAACACGGTCATGGCAGTCATGGCTGAATTGATTGCCTCGTATGGGCTTCCATTGTTTGACCTATAGGCTTTTCTGTTTCACTACACAGCTGTTATGAGCGGTGTGAAAAGCATGCTTCGGGTCAGATGTTATAAGGACTTCATACTGTGCTGTACAGGGCTGAATTGTCAGACATTGGAGTGACCGGGGGTCGTGATTAACGCTCTTGCTGCATAACTTGAAAGCAATTGACCTCTGTCTTATGTGTTTAATGTGATGTATGGCTATGAAACGAGAGAGTGACGTAACCTCTTATTCTTTATGTGGTTGTGGTTTGCACAGAATCTGCTCAATTTCGAATGGTCAATGTGACATTTATAATCTGTTACAGACATTGAATGTTGTAGTCTGCCAATGCATGAGGTAATCAGTGGTCACGTGATTTCACCTTGCTTTTCTGCTTTAAGATACTGGAAATGCAGGACCTTCTCCAGCTGTTTCTGGGGTGAAAAGTGGAGTGTATATACAGTTCTGACTGGCCCGATTGTGCTTCTTCAGGCATTGGTGGATTGACAATTTTTTTAGAATGTGTCAATACATATTTGTTCCTCTCTTAAAAACTGGACACTCTCCTTCATCCTCAACCAGATGAGAGAATGGATCATTCTGGTTGGTGTTCACTTCCTGTAGAGTGGTATGCTAGGCACACAAAGTATGGGTTTTTCTGGTCAGACTTGAGCCATTAATTTGTGCTGTGAAATGCGCCATGCTTTGCGTGAGTGTACTTGTGCAGGCACCTGCATGGAATAAATTATTTACAGTAAAAATATAGTCATAACTCATGAACCAAACAAGCCCAGAGTTGTGCTATGAGAACTTTCTGTTCTATATATGAAGGAATGAAGGAATGTAATCTTATATAGTTCATTTAATGCCCTTATCCAGCTCAATTTACACACATTTTTACATGCCATCTGAATCCATTTATCGCATGTAAAAATGCTTTAATGAAGCAGATCAGTTTAAGTACTCAAAACAGCAACACAGCTTGCAGTTGGACCCTTCCCTAACAATTATGCTACATTGCCACAGCTCTAGATGCACTGTGTGAGTTTGAAGGCCTTGTATTCTTGTATTTTCTAGATACTGAATGAGAGTTTGAAGACTTATGTCCTTGTCTTTTTGAGAAACTGAGAGTTTGTAAAACATGTATACTTGTTTTCTTTAGATACTCAATGAGAGCTTGAAGGTCTTGTGTTGTTGTTTTCTGTAGATACTCAATAAGAGCTTGAAGGTCTTATGTTGTTGTTGTCTGTAGATACTCAATGAGAGCTTGAAGGCCTTGTGTTCTTGTTTTCTGTAGATACTCAATGAGAACTTGAAGGTCTTGTGTTCTTGTTTTCTTTAGATACTGACTGAGAACATGAAAGACTTGTGTTCTTGTTTTCTGTAGATCCTCAATGAGAGTTTGAAGGCCTTGTGTTCTTGTTGTTTTTCAGTGCTACACGCCCAGGCGACCAGGCCCAGCTCATCGTGCCCTAAACCCAGGCAGAAGAGCGTGGAGCGGGCTCCCCCGGCCGCGGTCTCCCGGACGGACCACAGCGACCACACCCTGTCGGCCAGCAGCGACTCGGGGCTCTCCAGCGCCTCCGCGTGGACGGGGCGGCCCCAGGGGCCCCAGCGGGGCCCGAGCCAGCAGGAGAGCACGGAGCTGAAGAGGCTCCTGTGCGGGTTCGGGGTGGAGAGCGCGGAGACGGCGGGGGAGCGCGCGGTTTCCGCGGGGACCGGCCGGGGCGTGGCCTCCGCGCGGGCGCCGCGGGTGAACGGCGAGGCTCGGAGGCTCCGGGACCGCGAGACGGACATCCTGGACGACGACGAGGACGGGCTCCACAGCGTGGACAGCATCGGGACCATGTCCTCCTCCGAGGGCCTGCACAAGGGCAGCCACAACTCCCTGCTGTCCGACGACTTCGGGAGCCACGGCGGGGACGAGCACCACGCCTCCGTCTCCGTGTCCGTCTCCACGGCGATGGACCCGGAGGGCGGGCGGGAGGACTACAGGCGGGACAAGAGGGACTTCCCGTCCAGGGGGACCACTGTCCCTGTGATCCGGGTGACCCAGCCCCCAGATTTCGGGCAGGAGGGGTACTCCACGCAGACCTGGGTCCGCCAACAGCAGATGGTGGCCCAGCAGTACCCCTATATGCCTACAGAGGGCGACCTGCAGGCCCAGGGGTCGCCCGCAGTGCTGGAAATCCCCACTAAGGGCAAGAGCGACAACAGGGTGGACGAATTTGCCGCTCTCACTGTGGATATCGATCAGTCGATAGACCAGCTCAACCAGCTCATCATGGACCTCGACCCCACCTTCATGCCTCTCTCCGCCCGCTCAAATCCCGTCAAGAAACCCGAGAGCAGTCATGTGACCAGGGCGGCCGAACACCAGGCCAATGGACTGAGCAGCAGGCGTATCGACAGCAACGGCACCGGCCTGCAGAACAGCCATCAAACAGGTAAGACCCTCATGTGGAGCAGGCTTCTTTACTCGATGTGTCGCCAAGTGAAAATGAATGACACAACCAATTATTGGTGCAAAACAAATACCATGAGCAATCATTGGCCCTGTAATTGGTTTTGCATGTGTGAAAAGGTCTTAGTAAATCAGGCCCTTTGTATCTTACTAGCCATTGTTATGACAGGAAACAGCAAGGCAAGTAGGTGCATTTCTTTTTTTTCTGGATTTTTCCCCTTTTTCTTCCAATTTGGTAGCCAATTGTACCTCGTCTGATTCAATTGGAGGTAGTAGTATTAGATACACCGCCCATACCCCGTCCCTCGGCGGCCCGAAGGAGAACGACACGCCTTCTTCAAGCCGCCTCGTCTCGTGCCCGTTGCCCTGATTCTGAGGTGCCCGAGGTGCTTGTTGTGCGGCGATCTACTAACCCTGCCAAGTCCCTCCCTCTGGAGCAGCGAGCCAATTACTGCTGCCCCACGTGAGCTGGCCAAACTTGGCTTTTTGGCAGGACCGAGAATCGAACCCCGGTCCCCGGTGTGCAACCGCAGCAAACTGCAACCGCGAGTCCGCTGCGTCCTAGCCTGTTGCGCCACCATGGCTCCAAGTAGGTGCATTTTAACAGGAAAAAAAAAAATATATATATATATTGGGGTAGCGATAGAGCTTCCAAAGGATTTTCAAAGATATTGCTCAATCATGCTGATGTCCTTGGCTGTTCTCATTGAGGGAAAATAATGTTTTCCTGTAACATCTTTGACCATTTAAAACAGCCAGTAGTTTTTAACATCCTCTCATCTGAAGAGCCAAGCATATGTAGGAATCGGATGCCAAATGCTTGCCGGATTTTGACAAATGTTCTTTTGAGAGTGCTGCCTGGGCTTGCTTGTTCATCTTTGCGTGATACTGGAATAAGCACAACGCAGCAAAACAGGAGTGCCTTCTGTCCTGCTAAAGCAAGTTTGTAGTTTCAGGCAAACATCGTTCTTACGATGTTTATTGCTATAAATTATACATTCCGAACTGTTTTGAAGCTGTTGCAACCATTTTATGCAAGTGGCGTCCCATAGACAACAAAATATGTAGAAAAATGTATCCATTGCAAAAGAGTGAATGAGGAAGCTGGCAGCTGAGACTCTGACTGTGTGGCCTGAGGCGTAGAGGTGCGGTTCTCTCAAATAGCCACCACCCTCCGGTGACATCTGATGATCTATCCGATCGAGAAGTCTCACCCAACGCCAACCCGGAACCTTCCGGTATCCTCACCTGCCCGGCATACCTGTGGAACACTCCCGGGAAAACGCCCGTCACTGTACTAACAGTAGTTCAACTTCAAGGCGTTGTGTCTGGCTTTAGAGCTGTGTAATTGGTGATTTAACTGGATCACAGTGTCGACCAATCCCTATCACCTGCTTCTTTTCTTTCCTTTCTTTTCTTTAATTCAAAGCTTGACCTTTTTCGTAGAGCGTAAAATCCCTACACTCCTACATTTTGCAACAAACCAGAATGTCAGCAAGAGTATTTATTGTTAAACTACCAAAGCGACATCCAGACAGCCTATTCATTTTCCAGTTGTGCCCTACCACAGTGGCAGTGAGTTGTGAGTCATACATAATAGTGGATATACATGAAAATGGGGGAAATAAACATTTTGAGTCCAGTGGCGTTTACGGAATGTTCATGGCGGGGCCAATTTTTCCCTGTAGCAAAACATTTCCATTCAGTTTTTAAGAGGACCTGTTGTGTTCTTGTCGGGTAGATTCTACGATTTAACTTGTGAATTAGTATTATGTCACTAGTGGGTGCAATTCTGGCACTGCGCAGATGTTGGTCAAATTTTAGATGCATCCAATGACTTGTTTTTCTCAAAGATGACAGAAAATGTTATAAATATAATAAAAGCATTTGCCCCTGGCAGTTGAATAGTCCTGATAATGACAAAAGCCAGATTTCTTTGGCACAATGAATTTGTTTGAATTGGTTTAATTTATCATTGTCAACAACAACACTAGAATGTTCACCACACCTGAGGTAGAGAACAATTTTTAGCCAATGAAATCAGGGGATGATAGGTGGCAGGTTTAGCGTTCCCAGGATGCCTCCCATTCAACAGTACCCAAGCCCACACCAGCTTAGCATCGGCCGTTCAGCAGGAGCAGGGTGCACGATGGCACGGCTGCTGGCTGCCGCTCCGCTGGGAAGCCAGGGCATCGGTGCAGAAGCTCTCAGTGAGTCAGTCGCGCTTTCCTCCGCGCTCCGTGCCGTTAATCTTTCCGGTCTCAGACGGCGGGCTGGCAGCGTGGCCACTGTTGAGTGCTGACGCTGGAGCCACTTCCCCGTGCCCTGGGAGTGTGTAATTAAACAGCGGCGTAAATTCACATGCTGTCTTTGTGGCGCGCTGCACCGCGGCCGGCGGCGGTGTTTGTTTTGGCCCCGGCTCGGATCCGCAGCCTGCCGGAGCGGGACTCGCACGCCGGCGAGCGGGAATCTTCACCAGGCGCAGGTTCAACCAGACACCGCCAACACGCACGCCGCCCTGTCATACGAGACCAGTGTGGAATCACAACCTCTCAGCCGGGGTTCCTACACGGCGGAACTGAGCGGGGCTTTGTGGCAGAGGGAAACTCTGGATTCCCAACTGCGGTCTAGGTACTGTAGGGTCATCTTTGAGGAAGGGGGTCATCGAATATTTTGTGGGGGAAAATGTAAAAAGAAAAGAAAAGAAAGTATGTGAATGTACTGCTACATGTTGAACATCACAACCACTCACCGCATGAGAGACTGTGGTATGTCACCAATACAGTCACGGCTAAAGGGTGTGGTTCAGCCCAAGGAGGGTGGGGTTTTGGGGTTGTGTAAATTTGTGTAAATCTATTTGGGTGGCATGAGAAAAAGGTTGGGGACCCCTGCCTGCTGTAAGGTTGCACTTTCCATGCTGATTATCAACGGTTTCTGTCAGGTGGGCTGAAGAATCAATACCCTGCCCTGTCATTTTTCTCAGAAATGAAGTCTCAAATGTAGTACTACTGCGCTATTATAGCGCAGTGCTGTTGAAAATGACATCACCTGTACGCACCTACTGTATGTACAGTGCCTGAGCTCATGTGTGTGCCTGGGTGTATGCGTACGTGTGTGCGTATGTATGTGAGTATGTGCTTGTCTGTCTGTGCGTGTGCGTCTGTGTATTTGTCTGCATGTGAGTACATGCATAAGCCCATGTGCTCACGCCTGCACACATTTCAGTCAGCGCTTGTGTGTAAGAGCTCTTTATGTCTGCGCTGGGGCGTTAGTGGGGGACTCCGCTCGGGGCAGCAGTCTGAGCAGGCCTCCGCTCCCCCTCGAGCCTTGCTTCATTCACCGCCGATGTTTGTGTTCGTCAGCCATAGTTACCCTCTCTGTTTACTCTCGTTTGTTACCGTCTCCCGCATCGGCGGCAGATTTACGAGCGACTCGCTCGACGAGGAATTACCGAAGAACCGAAGCGCAACAAGCCGCGACAAGACGCATCGTTTTAAAATGGCGTCTGCGAGTAATAGATTAATGAGGTTCTACTGCGTGTGGTGTCATGTGTCTCATACTGGAGCCACTCGAGGAGTCCCCTGTCTGAAGTTCTTCACAGTTTGGCCCGAAAGTAGCGTGTTTACCGGGAAGTTGCTGGGAGAGTTTGAGGGATATCTTGGACTTGATGGCGTCTCAAGTCCCTCAGAGAACGGCACTGAGCTTTTACAGTGACAGAAAGCGTTCTCTCCATCCTACAAAGTGTTGTTTTATAGAGAGTTCAGCCAAAAACTCTGGGGAACATTGCTGAATGTTAAAAAGTATAGAAGTCCTGCCAGCGCCATATCAGAGACTAAATGAAATGATGACAATAGAAAGATGACAGAAAGAGACAGAGAACAGGATCCATAATAAAACTTGTCACAGTTGACATGTTGATCTAGGACGCGGTGTCCCCAGTTCATATCCCTAACCTTATCCAGGCCAAGAAGCGATAATATCGTTAGGTGAAAGGGTAAGCTGTTCCTAGATCAGCTGTCTTAATGTAGTCTGAGATGCTTCATAAACATACAGTAGCTATGAATCACTTTGAAGTGCAGTCATTCATGTTAACCATCTGGGGTTGATCAAGTTGCGGGCAGCAGAAAATTGGTACTTTTAATTTTTTTATTTTATAACTTTCTTTAAATTGCACCGTGGCACCAAGCCTTATAGCTAAAACAACAGGACACTGTGCTAAGCAAATTGATGAGCCAAATGGAGGTTAGCTGTGATGGCTTTTCCTGCAGGAGCAGTGATAAGTGCGTAATTCCCTCTGTAGTCACCGTTATGAGGTTAGCTGGTTAGCTAATGTCAGGTTAGCTCAATGGGGCTCTTCTCCATCCGCTCTGGGGTCCCCCAGGTCAGCAGCCCCCGCACGGTGCTCCCGTTACCATCCTGGTGCTAAGTGGAGTCTAACCACAGGCACAAACACATTCCGGGCATTTCTCCACCAAATTCCCGGAATTCTGGAATTCTGAGTAGGGAACACCAGCCGTGTGCGGCTCATCAAAAACTCACACCCGCCCTCCTGCCCCTTCCCATCCCATTCCTCAGTTCAGACGCCCATTTGTACCCAGTATCAGTGAACAGAATGTGCTTTGGGAAATCTCTTGTGATTCCATTCAATATCTGATACCCGCTGAGGGCCAATCCAGTAGAAGGATCAATAGCTGCAGACATGTACTGAATATAACCTTCAGGAGCTGGTGAAGGTGTTATGTTTGCTGGGAGACCTGTGTGGCACCGTCCACCGGGTGACAGACTCTCTGTACATACATACTTTCCCTGTGCGGCTGAGGGTTTGATTCCCTGATGGTCGTTTCTGCACTGTGATCCTACCTTTGTCTGAATACTGTGGTAAAAATGCACAAGGAGAGTGGAATAATTAAAAAAACACATTGGGAAATCATCAAAAGCCTCAACTGCATTACTCATAGACATAGCTGCATATTAAGGGCTAGTGGCAAACAGTTGCTCCTGAATGTATTTCCTATTGTTTTATACTTTCTTGGGTGTAAATAATTAAAATAAGTCATAGAAATCCACTGATTAATTGATGTAAATAAGTGCTGTGTGTGGCTGTGTAATGGCCTGTTGAGGTTTTGTGGTATGTGTAGTATGAGTCTCTTAATGCCACAATCCCTTGCAGCTGTTCCCCAGAATGATGTCAGAGCAGACAGACCACAGGAACTGAGTCACCAAGGAAGTGATGTCACAGGTTTCCCTGGGTTCCGCCCCCCTGGGTGGGGACTGGCAGAGGACTTCCTGAACATGCAGCCCTGCCAGGTAAGCCGATTGGTCATCAGCAGCCAGCCATGAGTCACCTCTTTCAGGGGTTCTTCATGAAGGCCATACCGTAGCTTTGTAAAATGACAGTGTACTAATGTATATTCTGTGTGTGTGCGTGTGTGTATATATGTGTGTGTGTGTGTGTGTGTGTGTGTGTGTATGTGTGTGTGTGTGTGTTGTACCCCAGCAGGGTGCTCTGTTCAGGACTAACAGTGTGGGGTACAGGAGGCAGGGTGAGGAGCTGGACAGCAGGGTGCCAGTTGGCGGTGACATGATGGTCCCCCCGACGCCTGCCTTCCCTGTGTCCCCACAAACCCCCTACGGTAAGGAACCACACACACACACACACACACACACACACACACATATAAAAACGCACACATATCCTACTGTAACAGGCTGTGCACATACACATTCTAACACCTGCATATGCACACATATACACTCTACTGTAAGAGACCACACACACATTTGAAAACACATACACACATACTGTATGCACACATACTCTAAGAGACTGCACACACATATACACTGTACACCCTTCTGTAAGTGACCACACAGGCACATACACACCTTGAAGTAAGTCCTGTCAGCACTGAGCAACCCCCTGTTCCAGACTCCTGGGCTTTCTCTGGGACACACACCCAGTGTTTGTTTGCCTCTCTGTGCCTTTGTGTTTGTACACACATGAACCACACATGTCTTTCATTACTAACGACCATTTCAAAGGGGAAATGAATGTAGCACAAACACTAACAAACAATCACAAGACAAATTCTATGTGTTTATTGTGGCTGTTAATCAGTCTTAGATCTGCCGCCAAACTGCAGTCGGTGCGGCCGATGATGAATTGATGACCCATTTCTGAACCCCTCCCTTCATACAAAGTTAGACATAAAAGCCCAACAAACAGAAAGATGGCATATGGGTTATGTAGTCCAGATGAGGGACTGATGTGTAAAATAGGTGTGAGGATGACAGAGTGTAAAATAGATATTTGTTCAGTGCATCTGCAGGGCCTGGTGTCTCATCACTAGCTCAGAGCAGTTTGACACCTCTGTAGATGAAAGCGTGTCACTCAAGCCCCCCGCTTTTTAAATCCAGACTCAAGCATCAATGAGAAGCACTGTTAACTGCAGCGAACGCATTGGACGTTTCCTGGAAACACAATCGCAGACTGAATGTCTGGTTGTCTCATTCTCTCTCTCTCTCTCTTGTGCCTGCTCTCTCTCACAGTCCAGTTTTATACAATAATGCTTTGTTGGCATTTGGCAAGACTGTTTTCTACGGTGTTTCAAATTCAACTAGCATTGTAACAAGATGTTGCATTAGCCAGTAATATTGAAGTAATATTGTGGCAATCATAAACCACAAAAATGAAATATATATGCACATCAAATTATACATTACTAATAAGAAAAATATCCAGTAACAATCTAGTAATAAGAACATTTTTTATATTAACAACACTGTGACTAACATGATGCTAAGAATTTGTCTTTCTTTCTCTATCTCGATCTATCTCTCTCAGGCTCACTCTCTGTATATATCTCTATCTTGCACTGTCACCAAAAGACAAAGCAAGAAAGGGCAATGTGGTAATAAGTAAAGGTCCAACATGTGTTTCCCTGTCATTCATGTGCCAAGCCCTACAGACAAATCCATGTGCCTGTGTGTGTGTGCGTGCGTATGTGTGTAGTGCGTGTGTGCGTGCGTATGTGTGTAGTGTGTGTGTGTGTGCGTGCGTATGTGCGTATGTGTGTAGTGTGTGTGTGCGTGCATATGTGTGTAGTGTGTGTGTGCGTGCGTATGTGTGTAGTGTGTGTGTGTGCGTGCGTATGTGTGTAGTGTGTGCGTATGTGTGTATGTGTGTGTGTGTGTGTGTGTGTGTGTGCGCGTCTGTATGTGTGTGTACGTGTGTATGTGTGTGGGCGTGTGTGTGTGTGTAGTGTGTGTGCGTGCGTATGTGTGTATGTGTGTGTGTGTGCACGCGTCTGTATGTGTGTACGTGTGTATGTGTGTGTGCATAGTGTGTGTGTGCTTGCGTATGTGTGTATGTGTGTGTGTGTGTATGTGTGTGGGCGTGTGTGTGTGTGAATGTCCATGCATTTGCACGTCTTAACCCACGGTGTCTCTTCTCCCTTCAGTGAGAGAGTTCCCACATGCCAGTGGCCCAGGTGGGGCCTTTGGGACCGAGCAGGGTAAGAGACCCCCACACATGCCCTCTTCTCATGCACTGTCAATTTGTACACGTTTTACACAACCTGGCAATCCCGCTGACATCATACTACTGCAAACATCTGGGCTGGTGAGACTATCTGGCACCCCAGTGTCTTCTCTTCTTTAAATACGGAAAGAGGCTTGCGCTGGGCTCCTTGTGTTGAGATCCAGGTGACAAGTCTGTTTGCTCAGGTACTGACCACGGTCTCAAGAATGAGAAAAGTACTGTACATAGAACTTATGTACACCAAGCAAGTTAGGCAAGGAAATTTCAGTCCCAGTTGTAAAATATCATTGAGGTGTTCTATCCAAACATGCCTCTCTGAACCAAATATATAACTAGAGAAAACATATACCTTTCATCGATATTGT
The DNA here is from genome assembly GCF_963514075.1 of Conger conger. Lineage (NCBI taxonomy): Eukaryota > Metazoa > Chordata > Actinopteri > Anguilliformes > Congridae > Conger > Conger conger. The sequence continues at coordinate 14,198,090 of NC_083768.1, forward strand.
ATTGGTAAGGTCAGAGGAAACATGTTTTCTATTTGAAAACTGGGCTTCAATAATGGCTGGCACTGTACTCCATAGACACGGTGAGAATGCCTTTTTTGGACACATGGTGTAAATCTTGCTGTTATTCTATTAGCGTCCTGCTTTCTCTGCAGTTCGAGCTGGACTTCCTCTGGTGATGGTAACATGGCTGGGCCTCTCTTTCAATACAGGCGGTTTTATAGTGTCAAACGACCACTGACCCCGGTGTCTGGTCCCATGCGTGAGTGTGTTATTAACCGGGCTGTGTACACCCTACAGCTGATTCCATCCCGATCTGGTCCGTTTGACTGTGTCTGGTCATTACAAATGCGGGTTTATGGAGAAAGGAGTCATCCTCGCATATACCCTGCGGAGTTACACAGCAGATAAAAACATATTTTTTCCTTCAATGCTACAGTTGGAAAAGAGCCTCGGGTTTGGCTGTAGACCACATCTGGAAGTCATCCGATGACCGTTTCCTCTGGGGAGGCAAACAGCAGCCCACTGTGTCCTCGGTAAAATAACAGAAATAACAGCCATTGATTATAATTCATCATAGTCACTCCTCAAAACGTTTTGGGGGTTTTTTTTTATCTTTCAGACATATTCTCCCTCCCTGCCTCGCTGAGTTATTGTGCTACCTCTGAACTGTCGACAGTCAGTCCAAAAATATATTTGAGAAATATGATATTTGCCAGGTTATATAGACATTTCCTGCACAAAGGGCATCTGCAGTTCATACTCTAAATATCCATATGGGAGAGAAAGAAAGAGAGAGAGAGAGAGAGAGAGAGAGAGAGAGAGAGAGAGAGAGAAAGAGAATGCAATAGGAGTGGCTATGAGCCTCGACTTCAGAAGAGATTGCTTAAAGTCGTCCAGTGCTGTTTACAAAATGAATGGTAAGGGGTAAGGTACTCAGTGTAGAAGGGTGACATCAGTCCAAAGGACATTTAACCAGGAAACTGCAACACTATATTTTAAAACCTTAACAGGACAGTCTTGTTAATTTCATTTGTAAAATATAAATATTTGAGAATCATAAGAGCTCGATTGGTCAAAGAGTTAATACCGGTATGCAACATAAGCTAATCACAGGCTTGAACCTTGGTTATGCATTACATAGCTAAGACTGGGAGTCCGTATCATTATTTGACCTCACCCTAATAGGAGTGCTGTGGGTTTGAGGTCCTAGCTGTCCCCTCTAGCACAGAGTGATTTGAATGTGGTAATTTCAGAATCAGATATTTTTAAAATTCACTTTGGGAAAATGTTTATTCTGTGACTATAGTATGCTGCACAAAACACCCACCTTGTCCAAGGGATTGTGATTCTGAATGAAAATGTCACCATGAGTGGGGTTTTTTTTTTGCGTTACTATGCAAACAGTCCTCATAACAGAGCATATTCATGGAAAATGTGTGTAATCCGTGTGGGAGCAGTCATAGGTGTGCTATACCTTTGACCTTTGGCAGAACTATTTTGTTTGGAGGAGGATGATTGTGTGGGCAGAGTAAAAATGGGCAATTCTCCCTGAATGGAGCTGTGAATAAGGGGTGGGACTCTGGAGTGGAGAGTCAACACCAGGCCGAGCAGTCTTTATCATTATCTCACCATGAGCTAATAAAGCTCATGCTACATGCTGTCTGCTACGTGCTATATTTATTCAGCTGGACATAAACTTAACTATTTTGCTGTTCTGTACTCTTTAAAAAAATAAAATAATAATAATAATACATATATATTATTATTATTATTTTATTTTTTATATATATTTCCCAGTATTTTTTATGATGAGACTTGGATTCATGGTAATGGACTCTCCCTGTTCCTGAGAAATGCTGTGGAGGCTTTGTACTGCCCCTACGGAGCTGTCAATCACAGCTTGTGTAGCATGGTTAGCTCAGCTAGTTCGCTAGTAAGCAAGGATGGTGCATTGAAAGCGAAGGCTGGTAGCAGGTTATCGCGACAACACTCCCCGATGACGTAACCCTCAAAATTCAAAAGAACGTTGTTGCCCTTGGCTAGAGGCAAGTTCATCTTTAGCTGACTGGAAACGCGTTCGTTCAACAAATATTTGGACGAGTGAGAGACCGGGGTTCAAATCCCACCTCTGACTCAGGCAATTTCTTCACCTGTTACATTAGTGCCGTGACTCGGATCTGGGTGGGAGTAAAATAAATAAATGAATAAAATAAAAATGGTTGCTGCGGAGTTTCACATGGAGGGGAAGTCAAAGGGGGGTGAGTGTAGCATGGTTAGCTCAGCTAGTTCGCTAGTAAGCACGGATGGTGCAGTGAAAAGCGAAGGCTGGTAGCAGATTACCTCGACAACACTCCCCGATGACGTAACCCTCAAATTCAAAAGAACGTTGTTGCCCTTGGCTAGAGGCGAGTTCGTTCAACAAATATTTGGACAAGTGAGAGGCTGGGGTTCAAATCCCTCGGACTCAGGCAATTTCTTCACCTCTTACACTTGCACTGGCCTGGTCTCCACACCGCACCAGAATGCATCCCGCGTTGACAGCATCTGAAATAGATGAGCCGCCCGGCGCTCTCTGGTTCACCGCTCTGAGATGTCGACGATGGCGGTGCTCTGTCCTGGTGAATTCAAACCAGCTACACTCTGTCTCTAGTTCCCAATCCACCACAACCCATAGAACTACAGAGACCGCCAAACCTGGGACAGTGGTGGAGAGATGAGCCGTCCTTTAACGGCGCTCCATCTTGGGACTTTGAGTCTGCAACCTTCTGGCTCCATTCCCATAATTCCTCACACCGCAACCCATACAGCTGTAGAGTGACACCGTCAAACCTGGGACAGTGGTGGGGAGGTCAGCCGTCCTTTAACGGCACTGATGTAAGGGTCTCCTTTCCTATAACCCTCCCATCGCGCTCCCCTGGGAGACAAGCTTTAGAGTGGCACCGTTAAGTTTGGGACAGCCGCCGAGCTGTTTTCCGCCTGGCCCTGAGAGCGAGCCGTGCTTGCCGCCGCTGATGACATCATCGCCCAGCCACGGCCCTCGTTCACAGCTGTGTGCTGCCGGGCCTTAATTAGGAAAGGAGGAAGGGAGGAATTAAGGATGGAAGGAGGGGAGGGGAAGAGAGAGGGAAAGAGAGGGCTCTGGTATCTAGGCAGCCGGCTGCAGGATGTATAGGGCCTCAGACACTGTCTCCAGTGGGGCTGCTGACCAGCTGCTTTCTGAAACATTCTCCATCATGAGCACTTCTCTGGGTATGTGCAGTCCTCTGCAGTCAGGGAGCAGGAATGGGAGGGTAATGACATGGCAGTGTGTGTGTGTGTGTGTGTGTGCGTGTGTGTGTGTGTGTGTGAGCACATATGTGCGCGCGTCTGTGTTTGTGGGCATTCACGTGTGCGTGTGCGGATGTGTGTGTGCATGTGTGTGGCCACGGGTGTGTGCATGCACGTGTGTGTGGTACTGTGTGTGTGCGTACATGCACGTGTGCGTGTGTGAATAAAACCTTCTGTAAGATGTGTACTGTCCCAGCTCTCTTAGAAGGCAGTGATATGTGATCCCCACCAGAGAGACGTGTGAGGAAATTATTTCTCTTAAAGGCCAGAGGCTGCAGTCCATGCTGGCCCTGGGAGGTCTCTGGGTGTGTGTTTTTCTGTTTGAGCTGCTTTCTACATCCAGGACAAGGACAGTTTACAGTACAGTTCAGCAGGGTCTTTTAGGAAAGGAAAAAATGTGCTTAGCTGTGTCTTGTTTGTTTGTGTGAGTTATAGCAGCTGTCTGACCTCCCTGGGTTGGTCTTTCATGTGCATTCACAAAGGATTTTGTTCTGGACTTTTCGCTCTTTGTTGGCGACAGCGTTGGATTCGTTTATGACTCACTCACGCTCTTCCTCCAGGAGATAGCGTTACCCTCACAGGGGACCAGATTTAAAACGTTTTCAGGATGCTTTCATGCGTTTTTTCAATCACATGAAATGCGCCTGGAAACATTGACTCTGCTAGAATGGCGGGGGGGAGCCAGGGTTCGCTTGAATGTGACAGTCTTTTGAAAATAGTTTGTAACTCTTATTCAGAAATGTAAAACTCACACAACTTTGTTTCGGCTGTCCCGTTACTGTTTAAAAAAGAAAATCGTACCTGTACCAGCTGGAAACTGTATGTGTATTTGACCACAATAAGTGCATTTATTACTGTACAACCATTTATTCATTCAGTTTGAAAGGTTTTGGATTTGATAAGTCAATGTTGTTAATGTTGTATTGCAGTCAGCATGTGTGGAGATAAGTGTGTAATGGAGGCTGTCCTCATGTGGACACCATTAAACTGTAAAATGACTTTAATTATAATTATATAAAATATATAATTTCAAGATAATTAGTCAAAATACCGTTTTAAGTGTTGCAAATTCCCAATGGTGCATGACTTGGTCGGTGGAGGAATCTGACCAAGTGTATGTGTGTATGTATATGTGTGTGTGTGTGTGTGTGTGTGTGTCTGAATTGACACGTGGTGGTTTAAACGCCTTGGCTTGACACACGTTGCACATGAGCTAAAGAGGGTGAAGGGAGGTGAAACAGAAACATAGATCCAGCAGAATCTAGCATTTCACGTCCGAAGAGAGCGTGTTGTTGTGTTGTGTCAGTGTGCTTCTGCGGGTGTTAAGGCTGAGTACAGTGAGTGTGGGTGAGTGTTTCTGTTCTGTTATTATATGTGTGCGTGCGGGTACATGCCTAAATGTATTTTTTGTCTTCAAAATGGCTTTTATGGGGGTTGGGAGTGTGAAGCAGTGCGGGAAAGCTAGCACAGCTGTGCCACATGTTGATGTAATCAGCGTTCGGGGGCCCCCGCCCCCTCTGCAGGCTCATTAGGGCCTCTCCCTGGCAGACCGCTGGGCCAGCAGGGCCATCTGGAGCTCGTTGCGCGCACGCGGTATTTTAGGAGCACCAGAGGGCGGATTGGACAGTTGGCCATCGTTTAGGAAATTCACCACTGGGAGAGGAGAGATGCGCTGTAAAATGCTACAGTTATAAAATGTTCAGGTCGTGCCCATGGTTCCTCCTGCTGCAGTTATGAAATGTTCAGGTCGTGCCCGTGGTTCATCCTGCTACAGTTATAAAATGTTCAGGTCGTGCCCATGGTTCATCCTGCTACAGTTATGAAGTGTTCAGGTCGTGCCCATGGTTCATCCTGCTACAGTTATGAAGTGTTCAGGTCGTGCCCATGGTTCATCCTGCTACAGTTATAAAATGTTCAGGTCGTGCCCATGGTTCATCCTGCTACAGTTATAAAATGTTCAGGTCAGTTCTCCTGCTCTCTCTGATACAATCTCTAAGGAAGCTCTTCGTCCCATTTCAGCACTTCCAACAGGGACTTGCGAACTCTCAGAGTAAAATGTACTCTAAAATGTGCAGCTCTCCTTTCTGAATCATCTCTTCCACTGCATTTGCAGTACTTTATTTTTTTATTTCAGATTCTCTTATCCAGATCTACTTACAAAGTAGGTAAAAAGCAAGAGCATTCAGCTGATTATAATAGTGGCAGACATTGCACACAGACTTGTGAGAACAGATAATCACCAGTGCAAGCTAACTATCCTACCCAAGAACCAAACTGCACATTCAGAGTGTGTGTGGAGTGTGTGGAGTGTGTGTGCACTGTGTGTGCACTGTGTGGAGTGTGTGTGGCGTGTGTGTGGAGTGTGTGTGTGCACTGTGTGTGGAGTGTGTGGAGTATGTGTGGAGTGTGTGGAGTGTGTGTGCACTGTGTGTGGAGTGTGTGTGGCGTGTGTGTGGAGTGTGTGTGTGCACTGTGTGTGGAGTGTGTGGAGTATGTGTGGAGTGTGTGGAGTGTGTGTGCACTGTGTGTGGAGTGTGTGGAGTATGTGTGGCGTGTGTGTGGAGTGTGTGTGTGCACTGTGTGTGGAGTGTGTGGAGTATGTGTGGAGTGTGTGGAGTGTGTGTGCACTGTGTGTGGAGTGTGTGGAGTATGTGTGGCGTGTGTGTGGAGTGTGTGTGTGCACTGTGTGTGGAGTGTGTGGAGTATGTGTGGCGTGTGTGTGGAGTGTGTGTGTGCACTGTGTGTGGAGTGTGTGGAGTATGTGTGCCGTGTGTGTGGAGTGTGTGTGTGCACTGTGTGTGGAGTGTGTGGAGTATGTGTGGCGTGTGTGTGGAGTGTGTGTGTGCACTGTGTGTGGAGTGTGTGTGCTCTGTGTGTGGAGTGTGTGTGGAGTGTGTGGAGTGTGTGGAGTGTGTGTGTGTGGAACATGCTGAAGGGAGCCCTGCTAGCCTCAGACAGGAGCTGCAGGGGAAAGTCTTTAATTAGCGGCTGCAGCTGCTGGTAAACAGAGCGGGATTGTTCCCGCTCTTTAAATACACGGCTTCCTGTCTGAGCCCTGGGGTGGGCGGGGGAATTTTGGGGAAGTTACCAGGAATTTGAGAAAACAAGGCGCAGAAAGACATTGTCGTCTGTGTTCAGACCCCGGAGGTGGTTTTTGGGGTGCTGTACAGGGGGGCTCATCTGTCCACCGGGGATCCACCATGGGAAGCTGCTGGAGAAGTGGGGAAAAAATACAGTACATTATGTCACATGACATGGCATTACACACTGTCACATGGCATGGCATTACACACTGTCACATGACATGGCATTACACGCTGTTACATGGCATTGCGTTCATTCAGTAGTAGGGAATATGAGCGTGAAACGGTCCTGCTTCCTAAAACGCCCGTGTGATCACGTCTAACTCACGTCTAACTCTGTCTAACTCTCTCTGTGAGATATTCAGGTATAGCCCCACACTAGTACAAAACTGTCATTGAATGTCATTGTGCAGTGTTGCAGTAAAGTTATGGTAGTGGTGTGGTCCCAGCTCTCTCCCAGCATTAATGTTTTAACACCCCATATAACACACATGGAGGTTCTTGTCCTGACATACAGAACTAATGGACTTCTCTCTGGGAGTTCATGTCATCACAGGTTTCTCACATTGTCAAAATGCAGGATTCATATTTGAATGTTTGTTCTGTCTTTCCCCCAAAATGTTTTTATTATTATTATTTTTTCAAATAACAAATATTCAATGCATTACATGACAAAGTTAACAAGCTGTGGGATTTGAACTTTCTGAAGCTTGATAACTACCATCTGCAAATATAACTTCTAAGCTGTTAATAATAAAAAATAGAAAGTTGATGCAATACAATGCAATACAAAACAACGCTCATGACTTAGGACTTGAATATCTAAAGGTCCGTGATTACAATCTGGAGATAGAACCCTGTAATTGTGTCAAAAATGAAAACTTTTGTTTGCATTTGTTTTCATACAGAATCACGGAGCTGTGTAGAGACCAACAACCACATCACCTTGGCCTCAGGTCTGCCAGTCAACATAAACTCCGCCCCCTGTCAGAGACCAGTGGGAATGGTGTCCCAAAGTGGTCCCCACCCACGGACAGAGAGGTAACATCCTGTTACCCAAAACACAACCTTTTTCTACCGGTAGTCCCGTTTTAAAAATCCTGTTATGAGGTTCCTGAATCTTCTTTGGAGGATCTGATTAAGCTACTGTAATATATGTGGTAATAGTAATTAAAATGCCCATGATAATGTGGTGTGATGGTTACATTTCGACCAGAGTTCGATGTGGGGTGTGTGTGTTGAGGTATCTGATTGGATGGCCCTCTCCCTGTGTGTGTGTGTGTGTGTGTGTGTGTGTGTTGAGGTATCTGATTGGACGGCCCTCTCCCTGTGTGTGTGTGTGTGTGTGTGTGTGTGTTGAGGTATCTGATTGAATGGCCCTCTCCCTGTGTGTGCGTGTGTGTGTGTGTGTTGAAGTATCTGATTGGACGGCCCTCTCCCTGTGTGTGCGTGTGTGTGTGTGTGTTGAAGTATCTGATTGGACGGCCCTCTCCCTGTTGTGTGTGTGCGTGTGTGTGTGTGTGTGTGTGTTGAGGTATCTGATTGGACGGCCCTCTCCCTGTTGTGTGTGTGTGTGTGTGTGTGTGTGTGTGTGTTGAGGTATCTGATTGGACGGCCCTCTCCCTGTGTGTGCGTGAGTGTGTGTGTGGGTGTTGAGGTATCTGATTGGATGGCCCTCTCCCTGTGTGTGCGTGTGTGTGTGTGTGTTGAAGTATCTGATTGGACGGCCCTCTCCCTGTTGTGTGTGTGCGTGTGTGTGTGTGTGTGTGTGTGTGTTGAGGTATCTGATTGGACGGCCCTCTCCCTGTGTGTGCGTGTGTTTGTGTGTGTGTGTTGAGGTATCTGATTGGACGGCCCTCTCCCTGTGTGTGCGTGTGTGTGTGTGTGTGTGTGTGTGTGTATGTGTTGAGGTATCTGATTGGACGGCCCTCTCCCTGTGTGTGGCAGCTTCTCTTCAGGACAGTCCTGGAACACGCCCCTCAGCCGCCAGTCCTCCCAGTCACCCCCGCAGTCATACCCGGTCCGCCTGGGCAACAGCCCCCCCAGAGGGCCGCAGAGGGGCGGCTGGTTCGGGCTGGAGGATCGGGACGGGTGCCAGGGGGACGCTGCCCCGGTGCAGGGGCTCCTGCTGCAGGTGGGGCCCCCCCTGCCGGAGAAGCGCAGGGTCTCGGAGGGGGAGCGGTCGCTGCGGTCCGTGTCCCCCTGTCTCAGCGGGTTCTCCAGCCCCCACAGCGGGAGCACCACCAGCCTGCCCTTCCCCAACCTGTCTGAGGCCTCCACCCGCGCCACCGACACCCCCTCGCCCATCCTAGGTACGGCCCTGCCGCCTGCTCCTGGACCTTCTGGTCTTCTCCTGGACCTGCTGGTCTTTTACCTGGACCTGCTGGTCTTCTCCTGGACCTGCTGGTCTTTTACCTAGACCTGCTGGTCTTCTCCTGGACCTGCTGGTCTTTTACCTGGACCTGCTGGTCTTTAACCTGGACCTGCTGGTCTTTTACCTGGACCTGCTGGTCTTTAACCTGGACCTGCCGGTCTTTTACCTGGACCTGTTGGTCTTTAACCTGGACCTGCTGGTCTTTAACCTGGACCTGCTGGTCTTCTCCTGGACCTGCTGGTCTTTAACCTGGACCTGCTGGTCTTTTACCTGGACCTGCTGATCTTCTACCTGGACCTGCTGGTCTTTTACCTGGACCTTCTGGTCTTCTCCTGGACCTGCTGGTCTTTAACATGGACCTGCTGGTCTTTAACATGGACCTGCTGGTCTTTTACCTGGACCTTCTGGTCTTCTCCTGGACCTGCTGGTCTTTAACCCTAGGGATGGAAGAGAAACCAAAAGCTGCTTTCACGAAATCAAAAAGGGTGGAGCCATCTTATAATAGCAGTGACTCACTTATTCTAACCGATCACTGCTCTCTGCTATAGACAGCAAAACCTTTTAATTATTCTGAGGATTTGTTGGTTGCCATCCTCTAAATATGTTTTATATCTTCTATAACTTTTTTGGGAAATATTTGTGTGAATGGAGGAGATTGATGTAATTTTGCTTTTAATCTGTTCCAGATCTGCTTGATGGCAGGCAGGCAACAGTGAAATTTGTGCAGGACACCTCAAAGTTTTGGTACAAGCCAGAAATCTCAAGAGACCAGGGTAAATAATACTGTGGATCTTTCCACAGATTACTTTATTACAATAAGTGGTTTAACTGCAGTATCAGATAGAATAGTCTTCTACAATCAATATTGTTGATACTATATCTCATGTCATATGCCATTTTGATGTTAGTTACCAATATTAACTTTGAAGATTCACCAGTGGAAATGACATTACTGGAAAGGCTCTACATCTCTTTCAAACTTGGCTGAAGGCCTTTGGAGAGGACAGAGGACAGTATACTCACATAGACTCCGGTCTCTCCCCAGCGATCGCGGTCCTGAAGGACAGAGAGCCAGGCTCGTTCATCGTTAGGGACAGTCACTCGTTCCGGGGGGCCTACGGACTGGCCATGAAGGTGGCCACGCCTCCCCCCTCTGTTCTCCAGCAGAGCAGGAAAGGTGGGTGACTCTCCTGGAGGGGGGCTCAAGTTTTCAGTGACTGTTCTCTCTGTGTAGGGTGACCAGATTCCCTGCAGTACCCTGTGCATAACGCAATGAGAGACCGCAGCAAGGGAAATTAGAGCAGAGCCTTAAAAAAACGGGATGTCTGATCACCCTATGTCTGTGTCTCCAATGTGTCAGCAGAGAATTGGAGGACTTGATAGTACTGAGCGAAAACTGATAGCGCCCCCTTTGTCCTGGGAGGGTAACCTTTGGCTCACCTACCCGGGGCACGTCTGAGTCATTTTGTGAAGGCACAAAGACAATGCTATAATATCCCCTATGAACGTGGAAATGGCCTGAACATACAAATCCCTATGTGTGCTTCCCCTCCTGGGTGTGTTTTTCTTAATTTAGCAGACTGTTCTTAGGCAGACAGCATGCATAGGGATTTGGGAAAGGTCAGGAATGCTGTGGTTGATGTCTCTTCAGTGACCCATAATATTGTGCTCCTATTGTGCGTCTCGCCCTTGCTTGTCTCTGATAGGTGGAGACCTGTCCAACGAGCTGGTTAGACACTTCCTGATTGAGTGCACACCTAAAGGAGTGAGGCTGAAGGGCTGTCCCAATGAGCCCTACTTCGGTAAGTGTGTGTGTGTTTGCATTTGTGTGTGTGTGTGTTTGTGTTTGCGTGTGTTTGTGTGTGTGTGTGTGTGTGTGTGTCATGTGGTATGTGTTGAAGGGGGATTTTAGCACTTACTTCAGTAGTCAAACTGTTTGCTCACACCAGGGTGGAGGTACATTATAGTGCTGTATCAAAAGGAATCTCAGGTGGACTGTGTTGCCACACTGGTGTGGAAGGTGGCCCCCTTGTGGACAGGACATGTACTGTTTACCCTGTCAAGCTAGAACAGTGGAAAACACTTTTTCAAGTTGAAATACATTTAGTAGAATGCATTGATGTTGGTTTTATGGTTAAATAATTAATATATGGAATGCATGAATGTATAGTAAATATTCTCTTAAATGCTTCTCTATAGCATTGCTTTTGTCAAAATGTTATAAAAACATTTATAGTCATGTACCTTCAGCTGTGTCCATGTTTTGCTGTATATTACTGTACATATCTGTTTGTTTATTTGTCTATAAGATAAAGTGAATCACTGTGTGTGTGTGTGTGTGTGTGTGTGTGTGCGTGTGCGTGTGCATGTGCGTGTGTGTGTGTGTGTGTTTTGCAGGCAGCCTCACAGCCTTGGTTTGTCAGCATTCAATCACTCCCCTAGCCCTGCCCTGCAAGCTCATCATACCAAGTACAGGTAACAACACCACCTGTGATGACCTCATCACCATCATCATTACTGTCATCATCTCCACCATCACTATCATCATCATCATCAACACCACCACCATCATTCCGTGAAAAATCAGGTGTGAGAGTTCACCACTCCAATTTAGCTCAAACTTTGTGTAAATGTTTTTCAATAAAGAACATCCAAGTAATTTGCCTCATTGGATTCGTAAGTCTCTAGAGATATTGGCTCTTAAAACAGGGGCGGGGTGGTGCCTGAATGTCCTGGTGGTACTTGCAGGTGGAAATTGGGGTTTCTGTCTCTTTGTAATTATCAAAACATGCCAAGACATAGCAGTAACAACTCAATTTTCGGACATAAGTAGGCCAATTATACCTTTTGAAATATACAAACCTTATACCTTGCCAACTACTAGGTTGAATTTGCAACACTTTGTCATTGTCTGACCGGACCCAAATTTGGCATTATATAATTTTTGAATAAATTCTCTATTTGACTTCATTTTCATAACCGAAATATGAACTCATCATAGAAGTTTGGAAGTCATACACTAAGTGGTGCTGTTGTAGTAAGCCATCAAATATATAAAATTGCCAAGTGGCACGATTTACCATTTATGAATGACCATAACTTTTTCCTAAGCAGTATTATGAAAACGGGTTCATAATCTGAAACTAGGCAGAAAATTGTGGTTTTTAGGTTTTTCCCTGCTTTAATGCCAAAGATATGATGCTCCAAAATCGACACAAACCCCAAGTTGCACTCGCAAGTGACTTTTTGGGTACCACCCCCCCACTTTAAGAGCCAATATCTCTGGAACGAAAAATCCAATGACGTTATGTTTTGGATGTTCTTTATTGCTAATATATAGCATTTACACAAAGTTTGAGCAAAATTAGAGTGGTGAACTCCCACACCTCAGCAGATGTTCTCATCCAGATTAATTTACCCAGATTAAATGTTTATACAATATCTATTTATACAGTATTTACTGAAGCTAAATGCTGTACAGGTCCCCTAACCCCTGTGCTCCTAGTAAGCCCCTGTTTCTCAGTGCGCTTTTCTCTCCTGCTGCTCAGATCCCCTGGAGGACTTGAGAGAGACCCCTCCTCCAACCATCTCCAACTCTGCTGCTGAGCTCCTGAAGCAGGGAGCCGGTACGCCCCGCCCCAGCCCCCAAAACACATTACACTCATTCAGCAAACACTTTCACCCAGTGACTTACACACACTACCTCTTTCTGCCGTGTCATGTCACGAGAGTCATAAAACCATGACTACCAGTAAGAAACAGTGAGGAGCCAATGTTGCCAATAAGACAATGTGATACTGCTTGCTTCTGAGATGACAGGTATTACCATACATCACCGCTACTCAACTCCACATCCTGCGAGTCGCAGTGTCTGCAGGTATTTGCTCCTACCGTGTGCTATACCACCTGATTTCACTAATTATTTCACCTGCTTTGTTCAGATAATAAGCTAATTAGTGAAAACAGGTGGTTTCAGACGAGTTGAGTAGCACTCACAGAGTAAAACCCGGAACAGCTGTCCATGTTCCAGCTTTGGAAGGGTTCTCAGTTTTACTGGGTGACTTATCCAGCTAGCTCAGGACTCCTGGTTTGTGATGCAGTTCCCTGGTAAAAGGTCTGTTTGTAAGGCTCGTCACCCCTCCCTTTGTTTAGCCTGTAACGTGTGGTTCCTGGGCTCCCTGGAGATGGAGTCACTGACAGGCCACCAGGCCATTCAGAAGGCCACCAGCATGACCCTGAACATGGACCCGCCTCCAATCTCCACAGTGGTGCACTTCAAAGTGTCAGCACAGGGGATCACCCTCACCGACAACCAGAGGAAGTAAGCCTGTGTTCACCGGAAATTACTCACATTGCCCAATTACACGCATTGATATGTATCCAGTCTGCGGAAAATTTAACAGGCAGATATATTTAAATACTCCTGCACATCCCTGATCATTTTCAACATCCATCAGAAAACAGAAATAGAATCTTATGAAAGGAGAATTTGTTTTGATTATTGGCAGTAATCATTCTTTTAAAATGGTACAGAATTTGCAGAAATGACTGGTGTGCTGGTTCCCAAATGGAAGGAAGTCTTTGCTTAAATATGTTCCGTAAAATAAAGGACAGAGCTTTTTGCGATTCGGTTGAATTATCTCCTCCTCGCCTATATTCATTTCAAAGTAAGAGTGAACTAGGATCAGGTTTCTCCTGTATATATTATATCCCTATCCCTTGTCACCCGAATGGCCAAACTGATCCCAGATCAGCACTCTGATCAGTTCCCTCTTTACAGGCTGTTCTTCCGAAGACACTACGCTGTCAGCACCGTCATATTCTGCGCTTTGGACCCTCAAGACAGGAAGTAAGTGAAACTTCAAACATTAAATAACTGAGATATAACAGCTGAAACATATTTAGTCCTCAGTTCTCTTTTTCTGTACATAGACTGTTCTTTTTCTGTACGTATTGAGCCCAGCTATCGTAGTAATGTGCAGTAGTAAATCACTTTGAGAGGAAAGAGAACTGGGGATTGACTAAGCAGAAGCCTCATATAACAAATTGTGTCATATAACAAACTGTAAATAACAATGTCCTTGTTTTCTCAATTAGATGGAGGCGAAATAGCATCTCCTCAGCAAAGTAAGTCTACATTTTCACTCGGAAGATGAATAATTAGATATCTTGATCGCTTGATCAAAACATTTACTCTGTATGTTCAAATCTCTCTTTCATCATTGCCTTTTTTTCTACTCTAACCTAACTACCTTACTTTATCTACTTACCTATATTATCCCCAACTGTAAATAGCAGCATTAGCATTTGCGTTTTATTGGTCGCTTGTGATAAATAGCCGAACTGTAAATAGTAGCATTGGCATTTGCGTTTTATTGATCGCTGGTGTTCACTCCGCTCCAGGATTTTCGGCTTCGTGGCACGCAAGTCCGGCAGCGGCATGGAGAACGTGTGCCATCTCTTCGCCGAACACGACCCCGAGCAGCCGGCCAGCGCCATCGTCAACTTCGTCTCCAAGGTGATGATCGGCTCCCATAAGACCAAGTAGACCCCTCCTGCCCCCTGCTGGTGTGAACTGCAACTGCAGCTGAGTCGGACCGGAGCCTCTGCAAAGCAATGCGGCGCATCGTGACTGTACCGCGACAATGCCGGCGAAAAAAGACCCGTTGTACACCACAACGGTGATTTGGACAACGTCAATTCTGTCGTCGCCACAAAATCATTGGTGGTGAGAGAATGTAAGGTTACGTCAAATATGCCTTTTTCTTCAAATTTCAAAAGAAAAAACATTGACTTCCGGTGCCATCATCTTAGTTTATTGAAACGTCATCGTATTCTGTGCACTTAAAACACAGTTCGGCCTGCAGTAAAAGTCAAATCTGCCAAAACTGGCCTAAAAAGTGCCTGTTGCCTGCCCATGGCACTGAACTATCCCTTATATAGAGATAGGTTCAGTGAACAGCCTACATTTAATCAGGTGAGATGCGTAGTCATGATTTCATGGTTTTCATTCATATTTATGCTCCATTTAAAATGAATTATGAACTAAATAGTATATGCTATTTTAAGTGTTTTGTATGCCTTAATATTTTGAAGGCTTCGCATTGTACACTGAGCATGTTGCTTTCAGGCCTTGTAAAATATGACTGTATTAAATTTATGTGGTATTAAATGCTGTTTCTATTTAGTTCACTTCAAAATTGTGTGTGTGTGTGTGTGTGTGTGTGTGTGTGTGTGTGTGTGTGTGTGTGTGTGTGTGAAAGCTGCATTGTGTAAATATCTTATGAAAGTCAATGCGCCTTTTTTGATTGATTATGTCATTTTTTTGTATGTGCCGTTTGTGCTACAAAGGATAATACAAAACATTTTATTTTATTATGCTTTTCAAATGTTCTGTGGAAATGTGTGTGAAAGCATGCATACTGTCACATAATGCATTTAGAGAGTATATTATATGTGTATGGATACTTATTGTCAGGAATATTTTTGTATTTACATGACAACTATTTTTTACATTTTTACAAAATCTTAATATATTTTATAATTACAGTACATTACACAGTACATGTTGTTTATATAGCATATCTACATAAGGTATATATTCATATAGGCGAGCCATGCACAATTAAACATTCACATACGTATGTATCATATTTGTTTGCTCAATTAAATGCTGTATGGTCTCAAGTATTTCCCTGTTATCATAATGCCATTATTGTGTATTACAGTGTTAAACAGTTTTATAACATATTTGTCCTCTTTTGTGTCGAGATTTGAAAGGAAACTTCCTCAAAGGCCTCTGAAAGTAATGTCATCTCTGTTGCGTTTTCAGAAATGCAGTCTTCTTGGCATCTCTGCGTGTCACTGTGCATGCCTGGAAAGATTTTATTAAAACAATGACCATGTTCTGGCCATCTGTTTATTTATGAGTATTGTTCATGTTATGCTGTTTATAGTTATTTCCATATTGTGTATCGTGATATGCCTACCTGTAAAAATGTTTGTATTTTTCACTGTATAAATGTATGATGCATTGCATTCTGTACCACAAACATACAAGCTATTTCAAAGACAATAAAACTACATTTTATGTAATTTCCTGTTTATTCCTTGTTTCTTTCATTGCACTGTACAGTAATTGTGCCTATGTATAAGGTAGGGATTGACAACTCTTGTCCTGGCAGGCCAGTGCGTATGGAGGATTTTGCAGTCACCAGTTACCCTGGCTCAATCAGTTAATTAGCCATATGCACCGTGACCGATTCACCCATCAGTTGGACCATAATAAAATGCTACGAGACAAGAACATTTATCAGCTGCTCTTTATATCACAGAATGTGGCTATAAAAGACAGACCAAATTATTGGGCTAATTAAAGGTACAATAAATACGATTTTTGTATTAAAACATACTACAAGACCATTGTAAATCCCTTCCTAACGTAGCAACGTTTATCTAAACAAACAGTGGCGCGTTTGAACATCGTGTTGCAAACCGTGGGCGGACTGACTGACGTAGCACGGGTTGCGCCTACGCCGTCTGAGAAGTCCTTCAATGGCAGTCGGAGGATTGCCGGTCCGATCCCCCGCCTGGGCTGTGTCGAAGTGTCCCTGAGCAAGACACCTAACCCCCAAATGCTCCTGACGAGCTGGTCGGCGCCTTGCATGGTGGCCAGTCGCCGTCGGTGTGTGAGTGTGTGTATGAATGTAAAAAAAAAGAACAAAAAAGAAAGAAAAAAGAGAAGTCCTTCAACGGGCTTTAAAGCATAAGCTTACGTCATTATTGCTTCGGGCTGCACCCCCAACACACCCACCAAATGGGAACAAACATACCTCAAAACCTGTTCCAAAACATTGCACATTGTCGGGAGGAAACATATTGTTCCACACAGAAACCGTAGCAAAACATTTTCAGATTGAACATGTCCCAGCAAACACACAGCTCTCCATGGCACTGAGTTCCACTACTCCGTGCACAGCTGTGTGGTGACCTGACCGATTCTGACAGGCAGAGGGCGCTCTTCGGCTACACTTCAGTTGGCGTTCCCAACTTTTCATGTTTGAGAAGTTTAAACCCTTAACTGCAAGATCCGCCGGTTTTATCACAGATTCTGACCTTGCAAAAAATGTTTGGTTGTGTGAATGTATGAACATTTCATGAAATGCATTGAGCATTTCGTTAAAGCACAAACATTTAGCTGAATGTACCAATCATTTTTACAGGTTTTGTAGTTTTAGCTAAATATTTCATTAAGATTAATTTAGGAGTGTAGTAGCAATAAAAAATAGATAATACATAATACACCCAGTTATGCAATCAGCTGTTCACAATACAGTTTGACGGTCCATGAATAAAAAATAAATAAAAAACATTTCCACACAGCAAAACTTATATTTAACCCTGGGAAATTATATGTCTGTTTATAAGATCTGTGATTTCATAGAACATAAAACTAAAGGCTTGGGCTGAATGTGTGTCCAGTAGTAAGAACATTCCTCAGGTCAGTAGAATTGTAGGGATTGACTACTATTGTAAAGCACTGTATGTAATTTGGTGGTGGAGAGAGTATAAAAGCGATAATAAAACATAAAAGTGAGAGATAAAGTCTATATGAGGACCAGGGATGTGTGCACACACAAACACACACACACACACACACACACACACACACACACACACACACACACACTCACACGCACACACACTCTCTCTCTCTCTCTCTCTCCCTCTCTCTCTCTCTCTCTCTCACACACACACACAGACACACACTCACTGATTATCTCTCTCTCACACACACACACACTCACACATTATCTCTCTCTCTCTCTCTCTCTCACAGACACACACACACACACACACACACATACACACACTCACTCATTATCTCTCTCTCACACACACACACTCACACATGATCTCTCTCTCTCTCTCTCTCTCTCACACACACACACACACACACTCACACATTATCTCTCTCTCTCTCACACACACACACACTCACACATTGTCTCTCTCTCTCTCTCTCTCTCTCACACACACACACACACACAGACACACACTCATTATCTCTCTCACACACACACACTCACACATGATCTCTCTCTCTCTCTCACACACACACACACACACACACTCACACATTATCTCTCTCTCTCTCACACACACACACTCACACATTGTCTCTCTCTCTCTCTCTCTCTCTCTCTCTCTCTCTCTCACACACACACACACAGACACACACTCACTCCTTCTCTCTCTCTCTCTCTCTCTCTCTCTCTCTCTCTCTCACACACACACACACACACACACACACACAGACACACACCTTAGCGCTAGTGAAACACCTGCAGATCAGGGCTGCTCTGTGGCAGGTCCATGCACGCTGGCTCTGGGCTGCAGAATGGCAGGGCTGGGAGCGCGGCCCCTGCAGCGGCCGGCCCTGTGCTGAGACCCCCGGGGGAGGGGTGGAGGAAGTGAGGGTGCAGGTGTGGAGGGCCCCTCCCCCCTCCGACCCTAATGAGCCTGGACATCCGGACAGAACTGAGGGGAAGCTCCAGAGGCCCGGTGACGGACAGCCTCCGAGTGCGGGGGAAATCCTCCCCACGGAGCACCTGCTTTATTCTGGGTGCTGATTAGAGGGCACATGGACGTGTGTTTGAGATTTACGACTCGGGGTAAACTTGTGTAAAAAGAAGAAGGATCTGAGCACTGGGGCTGTTTCACCCACTGACTGAGATTGGATGCATACAACTACATTACATAGAGACTGTATGTATGTGTGTGTGTGTGTGTGTGTATGTGTGTACGTGTGTGTGTTTGTCTGTATGTGTGTGTGTGCATGCCTGCATGTGTGTGTATGTGTGTGCGTGAGTGTGTGTATGTGTGTGTGCATGTGTGCTTGCGTGCATGTGTATATGTGTGTTTGTGTGTGTGTGGGTGTATGCATGTGTGCGTGCTTGCATGTGTGTGTATATGTGCGTGTGAGTGTGTATATGTGTGTGTGAGTGTGTATGTGTATGTATGTGTGTGTGTGTGTGTGTGTGGGTGTATGCCTGTGTGTGTGTGTATATGTGTGTATGAGTGTGTGTATATGTGTGTATGAGTGTGTATGAGTGTGTGTATGTGTGTGTGTGTATATGTGTGTATGAGTGTGTGTATGTGTGTGTGCATATGTGTGTATGAGTGTGTATGAGTGTGTGTATATGTGTGTATGAGTGTGTGTATGTGTGTATGAGTGTGTGTATATGTGTGTATGAGTGTGTGTATATGTATGTATGTGTGTGTATATGTGTGTATGAGTGTGTGTGTGTGTGTATGAGTGTGTGTATGTGTGTGTGTGTATATGCGTGTATGAGTGTGAGTGTGTGTGTGTGTGTGTGTGTGTGCAGTAGATATACTGTATACATCCGTGTGTTCCCCCACACAGAGCTCACCTCAGGCCACCCCAGCAGAGTGAGAGCCGTAGAACAGACAGGGAGGTTTGCACATTCCAGTTACCCACAAGTTCAGACTAGGCCAATCAGCCACCATCCCTTTCATCTGCTATTTTTAACCCCGTTCATTTGTTTCTTCAGTTCAGGGACACACAATAGCCTCTTCTGATCTCTAATGAGGGGTGGCCCGTTTTCTCTGCTTCCCTTTCTTGAAAATCACTCTTTAAAGCCACCCGTACAGTATGTGCACAATGTAAGAAAATGCTTTTCCTTTTTATGAAAATAGAAAACAGCAAATACTACGAACAAAAATTAAAAATCAGCTCTGCTGTGCCCGTTGGCAATATATTGAAATAAAACAGAAGAAGAAAGTTGGGATACCCCCTGGTCAAAGTGTTAAAAGCTCTTGGTGAACAGCAGTTTAAAAAGTTTGAAAATAAACACGGCATCTTTCTGCAAATTTGAATTCATGATGCTATTTGTATTTATTGCAAAATAAGACAAAATCAGAAACTGAAGTGAATATGGCACATGTGCAAATGTATGGGAACCCTCAGTAACACCTACTTCGGCAAATCTGTAACAGCTACCAAACATTTCCTGTGGCTAGCTAAGCGTTTACATTCTCGCTCGAGGAATTTTTGATTCACTCACTCTTCCTTCTGAACTCTTCTGAAACAGAAATTCTTGCGGGGTTATTATCATGCACTGCACGGATTTTAAAAAATATTCAAGTCTGGGGACTGTGTCGGCCATTCCAGAACCTTCAGCGTTCTTTCCTGTAAATGATTCATGGTTGATTTTGAGGTATGCCTGGGACCATTGGCTCGCTGAAAGATCAATTTGTGGCTGAATTTGGACTTCCTGGTGGGAACCAAACCCAACGCTGGTGCGTGTGGCCAAAAAGCCAAAGTTTCTGTCCCAGACCATTTTTGAAAGCGTTTGAAAGCTGGTGTCGATCTGCCAAAGAAGGTATTACTGATGAGTTACAGAAAGGAAAGCAAAACACATTCATGTGCCATGTTCTCTCTATTATTCTGAATCTGAAATGAATGCAAATAAATAACAATAATGCATTAACATTTATATAATAGCATGAACTGTGTGGTTGGATCAACTTTTGTTCACTTACAGTTTCATAGTTACAGACACTTTGCCCAAACAAATGATTACAAATGATTATTGATAATATATAGCAGTATTTTCAGCTCTCCATGTTCTCTGAGGGAGAGGCCTGTTTGCTTTCTAAAGTTGGGTTCATCATTTATTTTTTCCTGTTCACTCAATTCTTTGAATGGCACATACAGGCTTAGCATTTTACACATTTACAGTATTTATGTAAATATGAATTGTACATTGTATTATGATAACTGACCCTTTACATTCTGCATAGGTAACACTTGCAGCACTGGCCAGCAGCAGACCTGGAATTCGTCACACATTTTGTTGAATCTGGAAAAATGTTTATTTCATTTATTTACCCTTTGTTCAATGAGGGTAGTGACATTGAGATTGCGAGCCCTGAGGCCTTTGGAAAAAACTCCACCGATCTCAGGGTCAAGAGCATTCCAGGGTACCTGCCCAATGCCACTGACTGACACTGTAGGTCTGAAGCTGAGTGTGCTCAAACAGGTGCACACTCTGGGGCAGGTACGCTGTGAGGTGTGTGTTCTGAGGTGTGTGTTCTGAGGCAGGTACACTGTGAGGTGTGTGTTCTGAGGCAGGTACACTGTGAGGTGTGTGTTCTGAGGTGTGTGCTCTCGGGCAGGTACACTGTGAGGTGTGTGCTCTCAGGCAGGTACACTGTGAGGTGTGTGCTCTCGGGCAGGTACACTGTGAGGTGTGTGCTCTGAAACCCTAGACCCGCTCATAGGCTGAAGGCGTAGCCTATGTGTGCTGAGGGCATATATGCGGTGAGGGCGTACATGCACTGTGCAGTGAGGGCATATATGTGGTGAGGGCGTACATGCACTGTGCAGTGAGGGCATATATGCGGTGAGGGCGTACATGCACTGAGGGTGTACGTGCGGTGAGAGCCGTAGGCTGAGGGGAGTAGGCTGTGGGACACCTGTTAGAATGCTGAGTGAAAACGTTCTGCCCTCGGGACAGGGTGCAGACTGGACTTTTCCACAGCGTCACACCTGCGTGAAGCCACCCACGTCCCTGCCTCCCTGACACCAGAGCCCGGCTGGGGGCGGGGGCGGGATGGGGCCATGGGTGGAGACCTGAACGCTCCCCAATTAAGAGTCGGGAAGCGGCAGGAAGGATTAGCGGCCACGCCTTGGAGAGAATGGAGAGGCTGCCGAGCCGGAGCTCCGCGGCGGGGGCTGGGGTGATTGTGTGGGGTATGACATCATCGCTTTAATACCTTCTCTCTCTGTTTCTGGTTACACCTCACTAGCCCCGCCCGCTAAGCCGGAGCGCACCTATCTCAACTGCGGTTATGAAGTTTACCAAACGGTTCAGAGCAGGGCCCAGTCCGTTACAAGCTTTTGTTCAGACTTCTGTTTTTAATTGTTTCATTAGCACAGTTATATCGTGAGCTGACATTTGTATGAGGAACTACTACAGCTGCAGACTGCAAGCGTATCCAAAAGATTTTACCGTGTAGAGGAGTGAACAGCCTTGTTCATAGCGCTGTCAGATGACTAAACCTAAGCTAATTGGTTCGAATAAAAACCAGCACCCAGAATGTACGCCTCTGGTTTAGAGGCAACTTACGGTGCTCCAAGTAAAAATGTAGCAAAAGGCAGATAAATGCTTCATGCTGAACATACCCCTGATGAAGAGAGATCAGTGGAGACTTTAATGATTTGACTGCACAAGGATGTCGACAGTCCAATCGGAAGAGATCCAGTCAGAAGCTAAACTGGCGTAGGAATAAGACGAGCTCATAAAATCACATGTCCAAATGAGCAATGTAGAAACACTTTGTTCTGCAATCCATGCTATACACATACATTATAATCATTAGTATGCCAGGTTAAAATCACTGTACTCTAAAGCCAACAGAAATAAACCACTATCTCCTCAACCAGCGCTGTTACAAACACGACCATGCTATACACATACATTATAATCATTAGTACGGCTACAAGCGTGTGAAGTTTAAAGATACATGTGAAAAGTGATTGGAGGGGAGGTGAAGCCAGTGCTGGGCTGGCCTGCACCCTGAGAGTAGCCCGCAGCAGCCACGGGTCTCCTCTTAGCCTGTACGCCACACCAGATCTGCGCAGATTAGCAGCGGCCCAAACCCCTGCAGAATGCGCTATTGTTCCGCGAATGTCGTCGCTTTCCACGCCGCTTCAGATCTCTCCAAACATTCCCTGGGCATGACTGGGGCTCCGGATTATTTCCTATTTTTAGCCACCGGATTGAGCCGAGGTTGTGATGGAATACCGCAGGTATTCAGGTGGATTAGGCGAGCCGGCGTGTGCGTATGTTTTTGTTTCCACCGATTACCCCGGCTACATGAGCTAACTGCCTGCGTGCACCTGCGCTGGCTCACTCGGAGATTGCAGTAGTACAGTAAAACGTTTCATATAGGGGCACGCAAACAGTCTGTGGGAATCATTCGTGCATCAGGAAATTCTGCTAAAATGTCAGGCAGTGTAAATATAAAGGTATGTAATTAATGCCAGGGGTCTTGAGTAAAACCAATTCCACCCCCCCCCTCCCCAAATCTAGATCATGGACTGAAGTAAAAAAATAACTCTTCTGGGTTTTTTCTCAGTTCAGCTATCTGGCTAACTCAGTAATCCCGCTTTGTGCAACAGCGCCCAGTTGGAAAAACAGAAACATATAATATATAGGCTCTCTTTACTTTCCCTCTGAGTTGAATCAGGTGTTTAACGCTTGGCTGGTCCAAAGGCTATTACCTACAACTGCCTTCCTCTGTCAAGCCACCTTCAAACCCTGCAATACAGCCTCAAACAGGAGAATGTCAACCAAGTGTATCCAAAACCTGCAGCTGGAGGTTATGATGAATAGAGATTACTGTGGGAAAGCAAGTCCCGAGTATTGGAAGTGTCATTCTGCCGACATGAAGGACAACAAAGGCTGCAGGCCGAAACATCATTGCCTAATTAACCGCGAATAGCTGGTCATTAAGACAAGCTGAAAATAGAAAGTTTATGGGATTATGAGTGTGATGCCTGACAGAGCTTCTGTAGGCCAACCAGCGCTGTTACAAACACAATGCTGAACACTGGGCTTTCTGTTACAGGTTAGAATCACTGTACTCTAAAGCCAACAGAAATAAACCACTATCTCCTCGACCAGTGCTGTTACAAACACGACTGATCCCGCTGAATAATAGGCTTTCTGTTACAGGTTAAAATCACTTTACTCTAAAGCCAACAGAAATAAACCACTATCTCCTCGACCAGTGCCGTTACGAACACGACTGACCCCGCTGAACACTGGGCTTTCTGTTACAGGTTAAAATCACTGTACTCTAAAGCCAACAGAAATAAACCACTATCTCCACGACCAGTGCTGTTACAAACACGACTGACCCCGCTGAACACTGGGCTTTCTGTTACAGGTTAAAATCACTGTACTCTAAAGCCAACAGAAATAAACCACTATCTCCTCAACCAGCGCTGTTACAAACACGACCAACTCTGTTCAAGACTGGGGCTTTCTGTGACAGGTTAAATTCACTGCACTCCAAAGCCAACAGAAATAACATAAAATCAGATTTATTCATGCTGACTTTTTTGTCTCACCCTTAGAAAGTGAAATCCCTGGTAAGGCCTCTCTTGGCTTAATTTACACTTCTAACAGTGAGGAATTCTGTCAGACCCAATCAGGGGCGGAAAGTATTTTATATACATGCCTATGAAATATGCCGCAAATGTGTTTTCATCAGGTCAGTTGTCTCTATTTTGTTTTGCTTTTTGCATGGTTTACACATAGCTATGTCTCCATCATTTTGATTGTTTAAAGTTACATTTTTAGGAGATATTTGGTATTTTCTAACAAAAATAAACAAACGTGAGTGTATTTTCGTCCCAGTCTGAGTCGGATCTCTAGGAATTCAGGCTCCACCATGATTCCCAGAAACACATTCCTGCCTGAAACGCTTCTCTTTTTTAACACATAACGCTCGAGTTTTCCCAAGTTTATTTTGTCCCAGCCGTATGTTCTCCTCCTGAACAGAAGAGAGGAAGGGTGCCCTGAAATGACCGCAGGAATGCAGGAATGCAGGGATTCTGTGTCCCACCCAGGGGTTGAGACGGCCTCTTCTTAACATCCTGTAACAGGAGCTGGGAGTACAGTCGGTTTACACGGGAGCCCGGCCTACAATAACGCAGAGGAACACGGCGTATTCCCCAGGTGAACGCATGCAAAGAAAACACACAGTCCCACTTCTGCTCTGCTATATAGAGTGTGTGTAAGGTGATGCAAGGACGTGACACAGACACACACACACACACACATATGCATACACACACAAACACACACACACACACATATGCATACACACACAAACACACACACACACACACACGCATACATACACAAACACACACACACACACATATGCATACATACACACACACACACACACAGACATACACGTATGCAAATACACACACGCAGACACACACACACACATATGCATACATACACACACACACAGACATACACGTATGCATATACACACACGCAGACACACACACACACATATGCACACACACACACATTCACACACACACACACACACACACACACATATGCATACACATACACACACACACAGACACACACACTCTGTAGTTTCCAAGTCTCCAGGGAACTTTGTCACACACACTGATAACAGACCAGGGTCAAATGCATTGTAGAATACATTAACCCTTTAGATGCTGGTCAAATTTGAAGGTACTCCCGCAAATGGCTTTGACTGTTATTGAAAGTGACTGACAAAAGGCAAGCACGTGGAAGAAAGCACATTCTGTTCTGAATACTGGTGAAGATAATATTTATTTTCATGGAACCTGAAGGGATTTACTGGTGTTTAACAGGGTTAAACCGAAAAGTAATTAAAGTACTCACTTCACCCAAGTCTGGATGCAGCATATATACCTGGAACCTGAGCTGCTTCCTCCAGTAGACAAACCCTACAAAGCGCAAGAAAAAACGTGATAAATCTGCTTCAACGTAGCTCTCTGTCACATTACATTCTTCTCCTCTGGCAACTGCCAGTGAGTGGTCCTGTTAAATTTGTACTCTATCGCATGTTTAGGTTCCTGGAGTCTTTAGTCATCTGTGCATTTCATTCAAAAATAGTTACAAACAGCAAGTAAATACTAAGTAAATACTAAACAAAAAGACTGTTGGTATTTTTATTTTACCCCCAAATATTTGATAACAGCTGACCGTCAATTGGTTCATTTGTGCGGTGAAACTAAAGTTATCCATAAATATGCATATTTCCCTTTGTATACCCTGCGGAGTCCTGCATAATGCCCTCATAAGCCTAACATTAGTCAAATGGCCTGACATCAGCATTTTAATCGGGTCTGGCCCATTGTAGTGGAACTCAACAGGCGGTCATAAGATGGTCTCAGGTTTCAGGATGGGAGTGTCTGGGGATAAAGGGCTCATTCACAGTTGACCCTAATGATCACCCTCCAGCTCAGCCCGCTCCACACCCACAATGCACTGGGCATGGGGCAGGGGCCTCTCTTTATAGGTGCAAGTGGTTTTTGTTCCAAAAAGGTCCTCGTTTTCTGAGGTGGGAGATAAGTGCTCGAATGTATTGTGCACTACCTCAGTTCTAAAATTAGGCACTAACTGAGTTCTCCGATTAAGAGACCACTTGCGTTTTCCAAGGGAAATTTTCTCAAGATATTTAACCTACGGTCTCAGTTATATGCCAGTGTTTCTGAAAGATTTGGGTAGACTTTTGATATAAGGAGGAATTGGCTCCAAAACACGTTTGACAGTTTTGACACTTTAGTCAGATATCGTCATGGTGACAAACTGTCTCCATGCATGTCACAGTATATCCAGGTCTGAGGGTGAGCTCATTCTGGGGAACAGAGCCCTCTGTCACTGAAGAAAGACCAGGGCAAATGTATCTAGAACATTCTGTTCTCCTCCCCCAACATGCTTGTGTTCTGCTTCCTCCACATTTTCTAACAGGTTTCCATTCATGTCCGGGCTTATGTCAGCCACAGACCTCAGAGTTTGCGATCATCATTTTCAGTTTTCACGAAGCCAGAAAGGTTATCAGACTGACAAGTGCATGTTATTTGTGTGGATTGCTGGTTAGGAGTGACCATTGCCAGACCTTTATACAGTTTGTCACCTCTTTACTTTTCCAAGTTTGATGTGTCCTTTCATGTTTATAGATTTAACTTAGGTGCTCGGCGAGAGTGAACAAACAAAACCAAGGCAAACAAATGTTTATGGGAACCAATCCCCCTTCATTTGAATTGGCAGATGTGGAAAGCACTTCTAACCAGTTACCGGTCTATAATGTAATGGCATCCGCACACAGATGATCTATTCAGTTCTTCTGTGTCTCCACATACAGACATTAGGCTGCCTCTCTCTCTCTCAGCATATTTTACCATGTGAGCATACTCTTACTGAGCACTTTATTAGGAACACTTCACTAATACTAGGTAGGGCCTCTCTTTGCTCTCAGGACAGCCTCCACAATTCTTCGTGGCATGGATTTCACACGAAGTTGAAAACACTACATTCCATTGAGATTCTGTTCCATGTTGACATCATCGCATCACGCAATTTCTGCAGATTTGTCAGCTGGTCCCCATATGTCTACACCACAGTCACCAGCCTGGACTGTTGACACAAGGCCGGTTGGGTCCATGGATTCATGTTCTTGGCTGACACAAGTGGAACCCGGTGTATTCGTCTGCTGTTGTAGCCCATCCACCTCAAGGTTCAACGTCTTGTGCATTCTGAGACTATCCGAGTTACCGTAGCCTTTCTGCCAGCTCGAACCAGTCTGGCCATTCTCTGTTGACCTCTCCCATCAACAAGGCATTTCTGTATGCAAAACTGCTGCACACTGAACATTTTTTGTATTTCGCACAATTCTAAGCAAACTCTATTGTGTGTGAAAATACAGTACAGTAATACTCAAACCACCCTGTCTGGCACCAACAATCATGCCACAGTCACTTACATCACACACCCCCCCCCCCTTATGCATTGCACTGCTGCCACACAAATGGCTGATTAGATAGGAGTACAGGTGTTCCTAATGAAGTGCTCAGTGAGTGTATATAAAGGTGAGCTTGCAAGAAGAAAGAAGTGCAGAGAGCCATGGAAACAAACATTTGAAAGTTCACGTGATTGAGACTACCACAGACAAGCATTACTGTGCAGGAAAGGGCTATTAAATGTTGTGTCAGTCTTTGTAGGTGGTGTTGATAAAATTAGAAACTGTCAAGGTTCTTCAATAAAGTGGGTCTGCGTGCTTTTCTTTACTGCGTCATATAGTCTGAAAACCCTCCCATGCAGTCGGCAACTGTGCTCAGATCAGGAATTTCACAGGTTGTCAAAGGTCGTCGGCCTTTGTTCGGACAGCGGGTATATTAAACGCATGTACAATAATATCCTGTGTACGTACAAAAAAACAAAAAACCTTCCCGACACTCCCTTTTAGCGAACGCTCTGTCCCGCGGTGCCCACATTCCTGCCGCGTCGACCTCTCTCCTCCGACATCCAGAAAATGTGCAGGCAGTTAAAAGACTTCCTGAACCAAAAAAGAAAAAAATGACGAGGGAAAAAAAAACAGGACTCTTTCCAATCTTAAGGAGTGAATGTTTTAAATTCCACTTTGGCGAAAACGCGCTGTCTGCCCCCAGACCGGCCAGCGCAGAGAATTTGAATGCGCACCAGCCGGTAGCGGCGTGTACTGAGCTTTGTTTCTGACTTCCTGTGGTACTAGTCTCCCTTTCGCGATTTTTGGGCCGCCGGGGTTTCGCGGATGTTGCGGCTGAATTGTGCAGGTGTAATTATGCGGGAATCTCCGTGCAGACGTGCGGAATGTTTTCCTCGGTTTTCACACAGCTTTGCCCAAAAGTCTCCCCAACCAACCCACGCATTCACTCAACTAGATATAAGGCCACGCCGGCGCGCGCACGTCCCGCAGTCCAGAAGGTAAAAGTCCGCCATTGCGATATGACATTTTGTTTCAGTAACATGAGATGGATTTTCTGCTTCATTGCTGAAACATCACATTCCTGGCCTTGTAAACAGACAGTGTGCTGGAGTGGAATTGTTTCGGCATGTGGCCGAGGAGGATAGATGAAAACAGCAGGAACCCACATGTCTACATGACTGTGACTGGATCCCATGAAGAGGAAATTAGCCGAAATGCTCACCTGGTCGTAGGCTACACTGTGCTGCCTATGAAAGCAATAAAGGTAGCCTAACAGTAAAACTCAGAACGGCTGAGCTTTATTCCATATAGTACACAGTGCCACGGCATTATGGGTGAACTTCTTTGATATACCTTTAGCTTAATGTTCCACGCTATCCTCTCACAAATAATGACATCATCGTCTCAGGTCGCCTAAATCCTCTTAGAGAACACAATGACGACAACAGCCTTATTCACAGGGCTGAAACACTCTCTCACAGTTTCAGCACAAGGGTTACCCATGGAGCTCACATTTCACGTGCCCGTGTTTCGCAGGCTGTGTGTGTGTGTGAAAGAGAGAGAGTGTGTGTGTGTGTCTGTGTGTGTGAGAGTGAGAGAGCAAGTGAGAGAGAAGAGAACAGAAGTAACAGTGAAGGAAAGTCGATCGTTCCTAGAGAGGGGTGCTTGGTGGGATGGTGCTTTCAGATTTCACACAGACTCTCTATAGGATGAGCAGGTTGTGATACAGAGAGGAATACCTCACCCTGCCGGACCTGATCCTCGACCCAGCGAGTGACTTCACCAACTCCTGATCTTATCGCCTTTCCCGAATCCCAGAACTCTGATTCATTCATCCCAAGTCCCAGCCCTCTGACTCAGTCAGGTATCCAGAATCCCAGCACTCTTGACTCACCCACTTATCTTGAATCCCAGGTCTTGGGATTAACTTTTCCCAAATCCCAGAAGTCTGACTCACCCACTCTTCCAGAATCCCAAGACTCTGCCTTACTCGGGTATGTTGGATTCCAGAACTCCGACTCATTCAAGGATCCTGAATTCCGGAATTCCGACTCAGTCATTCCTGCTGAATCCCAGATCTGTTTCAGCTGCCATGAATCCCAGAACTTTGACTCATTTACCCATCCTGCACTCTTAGAAAAGGGTTCTTTGGCTTGATTCCATAGGGGAACCCTCTCAGCTCTTTATGGAACCCTCTGTCATAGGTGTGGAGTGTGAACGTTCCCATACAAAGATAACTTTTGCTTGACAAAGAACCCCTTTTCACTTTAAGCTCTCGCCTGCCCATCGTAGTGTGGGCAACTACTTTGAATACAAGAAAAACATCACAAAAAAGGATAGAAAAAAAGTTACGTAGTAGTCAATAGGTACTAGGTAATAGGTAGCTGCTGCATTGTGAATCTGAAAAACTGTAGCGATACAAATAGATGAACAGATATGTATTTGTCTTGCATTCTCCCCCTCCTATACGGACCAGTACCAATGTAGAATATAATTTTACAGCTGGAACGGTGTAATCAAGTAATCGCTTCAGATTCAATTGGAGAATAAGCGTTCTTGCCCTAAATAATTGCCAATTTATGCCTGATTGAATCAGCAGATATATTTATTCTGAAAATGCATAGTCTCCCACATAGTATATTGTGCCAACAAAGGAAAACGCTTCCATGTGTTTCTCAGACACAGAATATGTTTGCATAGGAAACAGCACAGAGAAATATCTCAGAAAGACGGAGCGCTAGACATTCTCTCGCTGTCTCACCAGTGTCTCCTCACTCATTGGTTCATATTCTAGGTTCCATTCCAAAGGTTTCCGCTGCGTAATGATATTATATTATCAGGTGTCCAACTTATGTTTGTTTTGCAGAAGTGAGAGTATCGGGATGCTGAATTTGCACAATTTGAGCATGATCAACCCCTTTTAGCACATATCAGACCACAGCACACATCGTTTGAGTGCATAACTGCTGTTATGTGTACTTCACTTCAGTGCATTTAACCACAGCAGGGTCAAAGACTTTTATAAATAATGTGAAAGGCACACAGTAAAATGCCCTGTGTTCATTCAACTGTAAGAGAGTACCTATGAGTGTGGGGAGGGAACATTTGTACTCTTTAAGAGTTGCTGAACACTGAACGTTTTGCTGTGGGTGAGGCATGCGTCAGTTTTTTGTTTTTTTTAAACCTGGATGCATGTCTTCGTTTTGGAGAGATTTTAGTATGAAGGTCAGTCTTTATTTGAGGCATGTAAATGTTAATATGCTTGGGATGATTTGTGACAGAAATGTGTCTCTGGACCTGGATGTTTGTGACTAAGTGATACAAATGTCAACAAAATATAAGATATAGCCTGGGCTTACTCCCTGAAATAAACATATGCAAAAATAAAAGCACGTAAGGAGTGTGGGTCTGCGAAATAATATTGGCGCTATGTCTCCTCATATAAAATAAACCAGCGCACACGGATTTATGTCCCGGACTGTAATTACCGCTGGGGCCACGTGGAATAGTAATCTTATCACATGGTAACCGACGTATTTGTAGCTTATTAAAATAAGCTTGGTCGCG
The DNA here is from genome assembly GCF_963514075.1 of Conger conger. Taxonomy (NCBI): domain Eukaryota; kingdom Metazoa; phylum Chordata; class Actinopteri; order Anguilliformes; family Congridae; genus Conger; species Conger conger. Next base: position 14,229,020 of record NC_083768.1, read on the forward strand.
CAGGGATAATTTCTCACGTCATTCGCTACAACGCAAAGGCATTAGATAGCGTATAAGAAATCCTATTCATCAACCCTGCAAGATTGCGTCACCATAGTGCATTCATTTACATTATTTCCTTCACGGTGCCAAAGGCATATTTTCAATTGTGTTTAAGTTACGTTGTTTATATACATGCGTGAAAATAAAACTTCATATTTCTGCTTTTAAAAATACCCAGGTGGGTGCATTTGGCTGAAATCAGTTTCATAATTCTTCATAATTCAATGAAAGAAAATATCCTAGTAGGATTTTGTCTTGGATTCCATAGCATCCTAAACTTGCAACAGAGAACCCGTGGCACAAAGTCGTTGCCAACTGCTGCAGCAATATAATGAATTGGTCAATGCTATTTAGATTTGTAAATATTTGAAAACATATAGGAAGATATAACCTATTGGTAACTTAAATCCATGGCATTGCGCTTGGATTAGTCATTCAGAGGGGTGTGACTTCAAGGCGTTTTTTTTTTTTTTTTTTTTGCTATATATACACCGGCGTTCCAGTGCAGGCGGTGGATCAGATTGAAAAGAGCAGTCTTCACACTCAGTAAGAATAGGGCCATTCTAACGTACGTGACAACTAGCACGGCCGCATTGTCCAGCTTGCTTCTTGCATAATGATGTCCAGTCTTCGGCTCCTCTGTCTGATCGCGCAGCTGTCGGTTACCCAGCTGGCCGAAGCAGGGCCGGTGGTAATGTGTGAGCCCTGCGATGTGGCATCAGTGAGCCAGTGCACGCCGGTGCCCTCAGATTGTGCCGAGAAGGTCCGTGAGCCCGGCTGCGGCTGCTGTATGACTTGCGCGCTGCGCGAGGGGCAGTCATGTGGGATTTACACTAATAGATGTGGCACCGGTTTGACCTGCCAAGGCCGGCCGGCTGAGACGAGACCACTTCTAGCCTTGTTGGAAGGACGCGGGATTTGCTCCAGGTCGACTTCAGGAAATGGGACTTCGATGCCGGCTCGTGGTGAAGGTAGCTAATCAATTACGTCACTGTCTGTTTGTAAACTACCTAAATACGTGGTATTAGTCTACTTTGTTACCTACTTAGGATTTGAATATAACCCAAAGTTTTGTAGCCAATAGTCGCGGATGCATGACCTGAAATATTCGGTGATTCCTGAGGTTCACTGATGCATATGCGTTCGTGCTGGAGGGTTTTAGGTGGTATTAGGGTAGGAACATTGCACTTTTGCAAAACGTGCACGTTTAACGTGACTGTAAGCTAATGACTTCGCACTATATATCCTTGTGATGGAGCATTCGCCGCAGGAATTACAGGCAATATTAAAATAAGAAACAGTATTTTGTATTTACCATAATGCTACTGTGCTCCATAAATTTGACACTGTAAAAGTTGCATACAAATTCTACTCCACCGACTTCTTGTAGTGGATTGTCGTGCATTCTTGCTTTTCCAAGACGATATGTGCGATATAATTGTGTATATGTCTGAAAATATCGGTTTCTATGTCGCGCACGTATGTAGTAAGTAAACAGACTATGGAGGAATAAAATGCATGGATAGTGTACTTTTCAAGTATGTTATCAGCGCCGATATTAATTGATTCAGCTTTAGGTATACAATGAGGTAGGCTAATTAAACCTATCCTTATAAAGCCAATTCATTCACGTTTCATTGGGTTTCCCGTGAGTAGCCTAGCGACGCGCAAGACGTTACATTTTGTTGTGTGCTATAGAACGAAGCATTATTTTTTATTGAATCACATTTTGTTGTGTGCTATTGAATGAAGCATTATTTTTTATTGAATCACATTTTGTTGTGTGCTATTGAACGGAGCTTTTTACATTGTAGCCTACCGTTTTTGAAAGGAGTACAAATGATCAGTGTAGCCTACATTCGTGCACAACAATTACCACTCTCTACGATCTAAATCCAAATCCTAAAGATGAATATCTTTTCCGAAATTCAATAAAATGTCCATGTGGCCCTCGGAGGGACTACTATGAGGCTGCCCTCGTGAAGCACGTGCAGGACTGCACGTGCCATGGGAGTGCGCGTCTTAGAAATGGAAGCAATTGTAAAATTGTATGTGTGTGTCAGGGCGCGCACACCTGTATACATTCTTGCATATGCTACGGCCAAAGATTGGTGTGTGATCATTTTAGTTAAGTTAGTTTGTTGATTTTATTTATTAATTTTTTGCATTTATTTTTATTTTTTATCAGTGTCACATTTTTAGAAAGTCTGATGCTGGATACTTTTCTCTTGGGTTTCTTTGGATACTTTTCTTGGGACTGTGAACCCAATCCAGTTCACAGTCCAAGTGAAAAATGAAAAAGTGAACAGAGTCGGTGTGCATCTGGTCCCGGACGTCAGTGTGGGAATGAGGGCTCTTGTGTTTGGTGTTATCCGCTGGTGAGCTGGAGGCGTGCCACGTGGATAATAACTGCTGGCTCTCTCCTTCGTCGGGTTGTGTTTGGATACTGTGTTTACACCACTCCAGTCAGGCGACCAGCATTCCCTGGGTTTAATGATTTGTCAAGAACATTTGTCAGTGGTCTATAAATAACAGTTCAGCTCTGTCGCTGAACTTGGCCAGACTCTGTGCCATGGTTGTGGGGGGGGGGGGGTGTTTGTGTTGCAGTTTTCTTTCTTCTTTTTGTTGGCTGGGTGACTTGATAGGGGGAGGGGGCTATTGATTATACATGAATCTTGGATTTGTTGCTCTGAGGGCGGGGGGTAGAGACCTTCCAGCAGAGCGCCCCCTATTGAGCAGTCATTGTATTTAAACAAAAATCTTATTTCTCAAATGGTAGTACAGCACAATCATACCAATCAATTATAGCCGCTTCTTTTTCGTGTTGGGGGGTCTGTAAATGGTCGCCCTGGGCTCTGCGGGGGTTTCCTAAATCTCAGAAGGGAGTGAGGGTGTAGGCAGGAAAGGACTGCTGAAGGGCCTTTTGAACACTTCCAGCCCTCTTCTCCGTTTTCTTTTTTAAAGTGTCGCCTTAGAATCGCGTTTATCATTTCTGGTCAATTCGTATATCAATTCTGATTTCTGTTCACAACAGCGGCGTTATTTCCTTCTGTCACGTATACAGACAACACCACAGACGAGGACGTAAGCTCCAGAGGAGGGGTGACCGCACCCAAGGCAGAGGGGGATGAGGACAAGATGCCGCGGTGTACGAAGGCCCGGCCGCCCGCTGGCGGCGCGGGCACGGACGTGCCCAAATTCACCTTCGAGTCCAAGCTGGAGACGGAGAACGTGAGTAGTGCCCGGCCCAGCGGCCGTATTTCCCAGAATCCCTTGCTGCGGTTCTGTATGAGACATGAGGGAGACTCTCCAGTACTGGAGGGCTGCAGTATTTTTTTTTTCAATTCTAAGTCAGTGTTCTAGAATCCCTTCAGTTACCAGTAACGACCGTTACATCAGCAATTAGAGTGTTCTGTCGCAACATTCTAATTGCATATTTACGATCTTACACCTGAAATGGTTAAGCCATTGATCAACTGTAAAATTAAAACTAAAACTAGCAGCCACTGTCACCCGCCAGGCCTGGGGTAAACCAATCAGAAGGCCTGATGATTTATGACCACAAAAAGCTTATTGTGCTTTTCGAGTGATTGACAGCACATTGCATGAATTGATTTTGTAACTAGAAACTGACTCTTGGTGAGGCTTTTCTTGGCCTTGGGGTCTGACTTGAGTGACCTAAAGGCTGAGGTGCCCATTCTCATCTCGTTTGTGTTTTCCCTTTGCAGGGCCCATGCAGGAGGGAGTTGGAGAGTGTGCTGAAGAGCTTGAAACTCAGGAACATCGTGTACCCCCAGGCATTACACATTCCCAACTGCGACAAGAAAGGATTCTACAAGAAAAAGCAGGTAAGGGAACTCCCCGGGCTCCTAACGCTGAATGAGTGGGCACCAGTGCTACTGGCATCACAATCTCTGAATCACCTGGCCATGTTTTATACAGCAAAGACTTGCACTCACATGCCATTGACCGATAACACCGTTCAATTAACTGTAGACTAAAAACAAGCACATGGCTAATGCTAGATTGTGCTTCTGTAAGAGTTCTGTGATAAGAAATGCGATGGAATTGTCTGCTAAAATATAACTTTGTCTGTTGCCATTACAAATGTGGAGGATATTTTATTGTTTTGTTTTATTTTTGGGATTGACATTGTCCCAGATGTTATAAAGGATACAGTACCTGCCTAATGAGAGCTGTCCATGGTGCTGAATGCACTACAGTAGCACTCAGTTACACCCCAGGGCCCTGTTCCACAAAGCAGGATTACTGCACAAATTCATAGTATTAATAAGGAGCAAGCCTGCTTTTGAATAATAAATAGTGTGTGAAATTGTGCAATGTGCTTTACTTGTTGATGGGGGTTGGATGCTTGATGAAAACGTCAATCTATGGACCTCAATGAATATATTAATATACAAGATGTTATGATTGTTATTATTGTACTTATTTTTTACGAGCTTCTCGACCTGTTGCTATCTGAGGAGGGCACAATAATATGTATCCCTGTATCCACTCAAACTCAGTTTTCAGTGAGAAAAAAATCTTCCACTTCCTCTGTGTTTGAGCTTCTGTAACTTTGTTTTAGTAATATCATGGATTATGCCTGTAGTCAAAAGGATTCAAGAATAGTAATCAATTTAATTTTGGGTATGTCATTTTCAAGCTTGTGTTAAGAAAAGGGGTGACACGTAATGGGTTAAAGAGGATGGGATTTGTTTGACCTCTCTCTCCCTCCCGGCGCAGTGTCGTCCATCCAGAGGGCGGCAGAGGGGCTTCTGCTGGTGCGTGGATAAGAACGGACAGCCCCTGCCCGTCATGGAGGGGACGGAGAGGGGCGACGGCCAGTGCTACAGTCCCGAAAACCTGTGAGTCACGAGGGCGGGGCCTACGAACGCGCCGCGTCAGAGGAGTGCCTCAGCCGACCCCGAAGCCCCTCCCCTCCAGAGCCTGAGCTGTGATTGGTTCCCTGAGCTGGGCTCGCTCAGAACTCTTTAGCCCCCCCTCCCCCCCCCCCCAATCAGCCAATCGTGTCTCTCGCCGGAAGAGGAGGAGCCTCGGCGTGCGGTCTGCAGCTGGACGTGCCCGCTGGTCACGGAGCGGCCATTTTCTAGACCGTTCTTTAGAGAAAGGGAGAGGGGAGAGAAGACGAAATGGAGGGGAGGTCAGCAAGAAGGAGGAACTTTCAGCTCATGTTTTGGTGAGAACTGCACTCCGTAACTGACGCAGCCCTGATGTCCAACATTGACCTCTGTGAACGATGCACGCACTTTTACCCCCCAGCAAGTGGACCTGTCACAAATGTGCTTCTCTCTGCACTGTTGTATGTGTGTGTGTGTGTGTGTGTGTGCGTGCGTGTGTGACGACAAACAGTGCCGAACAATAGATGCCTTTGGGCTGTGACCCAGTAAAGTGTTGATATGTGGGGGTACGCGGAAAGAATCTGTGCCACCTGGACTCGGCTTGTTTTCACTGGCTTTCACCCCAGCTATTCTCAGGGTCCGTGCCAAAGGCTCATGGGAAGGGGGATGACCGATGACATTTCCGCTTCGCTGCCTCAGCGCTTCTTGGCGGGATCCGCTGACACGCACACGCGTGCCTTCGCTGACCGCTGGGGCCAGCTGTCCGTCAGAGGAGGCCACGCCCTCCATCGACCGCCCTCAGGCAGGAGAGCAGCTTGAAAGAGCAGTCACGGACGGTGCGTCTGCAATAAAGCACTCGCACATGCCTCACTGCAAGGGTTACATACCAGCGCTTCTGCATTAGCAACGGCTACAGATAAACAGTTAAACAGAGAAACAAACAGAGGGAGACGGACAGAGAGAGATAGAGGGACAATGTGAGAGCCTTGAGGCTCTTCCACACCATGAACAATGACTATAATGATATCATTATCATTTAAAAATTGTTTTTTACTCAAGTGGATGGCAGAGTCCAAACCACAACTATAATGACAATGATGGTGACGAACGATATCATTGGGATCACTTTCAGACATTTTTTCCAGTTGCATGAACAATAGAAACATTGTCAGCCAATCAAAATCCATCTGAAGGCCTCACATTCAAAATGGCTATTTACAGAAGGGTATCGTTCATCAGTGGGGACGCTGACATCGTTATCGTTTATAATTATAGTTTTTGGTGTGGACGGGCTTTTAGAGTGAGATATCTCCCATTGTCACCAGTGACACTGCAATTGTGGTATCTGGTTAGCCAGGTACTGACCCCAACACCTCTCACCCAATCGAGCCTCACCGTGACCACTTCCTGTTAGAGTCCACAGGCTGCCTCTCTGCAGTCATACGTGGTGTTTTTTACAAACAGACGTTTACCCAGATACTTGAGTGAGAATACAACCTAGGCTGGAAAATACACGGTGACCTTTGTGTCTTGTCTTTGCATACCTTCTTTATAATATGAATGTTAACAAACAAGTGCCTTATTGGCTGCATCTTACAGTCTGTAGAAGCATGCATTCACCACAGCCAATCCTGGCTCAGTATACTTAAAACTGCCTTTTTGTGGAATGACTTGAACTACGCCAGTCTGGAGAGCTTTCCCAACAGCATTGCTGTATGTCCATGATTCTAAGCTTGCTGTAAATATGACAGATGTATATCTGCTGCTCATTTTTTGTGTATCCTTTGGATATTTAGCTCTTCTTTTACTTTGTCATTTTTTTCTGTTGCTTTGTATTTTTTGTTTTATCAGCCATCTGTGCAAGTGAAATAAGCTTTAACTATGAAACGTAAGCTGAGTTACACTGTGCTGAATCAGTCCATACTATACTGTGAGTCATTGGCTACTTTGCTGCACTGATAACGCATTGCATGATGCTGAGACTGTAATCACTACCACAGATTTAATCATTCAAGTGTCTGCAACTTTATCGAGTGACGTGTGGGGAACGGAGACACAAGAAACAATGGGTGGGCCTACCATGTCAGTGACACACAGATTTGAACCAACCACTGAGAGTTTCTGCAGAGACACAGGGTTTTGATTGGTTCAAACACGTTGTTGATTGACAGCTCGTTGTAGCTCCACCTATTATTCTTTCTCCAATCACCTGTAGCCTGTCTGCCCCGGACCTGTGACATCACGGAGCCAGTGGACCTTGTTAGGGGCATCCCAGAACCATTTTTTTTTGTTACATTGATTGTATTTATTGTCTCTTTTTATAAAATAAATATTTACAAAATGTATGTCAACAGTTGTATGTTTATAATGTTTACTCAAATGACTTTTGAGAGAGTGAGACTGAGAGAGGAAGAGAAAAAATGGAAATTACTACATAAAATAAATTGTAAATCAGTAGATGCTCATACTAATGTCTGTTCACATAGCCTTTGACCCAGAAGAAAAGGCAGGATCTCACATAGATTACATGATTTATTAAAGATAGTTTGGATGTCACAAAATGGATCCAAAGAGATAACCAAGAAGTTCATTTGGAACACAAGTCATAGCAGCAGTTTTTATATATACAAAAAATTTGATCTGAAGACAATATTTAACTATATTTAGCAGCAGAACTGACCGCACTGTAACTGAAGAGGAATATGTTCTTGACTGATTAATCTCTAAAATATTATAAACAAATGGAAATTACATACGGTAAGCATATGTGAAGAAACTCTTGAAGGGGCACTTTATAGAGGTCTGAAAAATTAAGTACATTCTATCTACATGACAGAGGTAGACAATAATACCCTTTCAAAAGTGTTTCACAGCTCTAGCCTTAAAATCATGTTTTCATGAATGAAAAAAGGCTCAATTTTTTTCAACATTGATATGAAATCGGGCCATCACTGAACTCAACAAAAAGCTTGGTGAGGTAGGTTTAATGATGGAAGTTCATTGGCAATAAAATACTTTTTTAAATTACAAATACCTAATGCAATTTACATAAATACATAAAATAAATAAGTATATGAGATGTAAGTAAAGTGAAATTCATTTTATATTCAGAAAGTAATTTTCTCTAGAATCAGTGTACGTGTGGCGTGAAGTGTGTTAAATAAATAGAGGTACGTTTTCAATAAATAATGGAGGTTTGAGTGTTAACTGGTGTAGCGACACAAGAGGGCGCTAGTGGGTTAGCTCCTGCTGGCAGCCAGAGTCTGCGAGAAGGCCAGTGGAACCCGGGATCATCTTTCCATTCCAGGAGGACACGCACCAACACTTCCCAGGCTCTCCCGCTAAAGATGTCTCACACTGCGGGTGAGAGAGAGAGAGAGAGAGAGAGAGAGAGAGGGGGGGGGGGGTCAGTGAGTGAGGGAGATAGAGTTTGTGTTTGTGGATACGAGGGGCATGTTTTTGAAGCATGTATTATAAGAGCTCGTTTAAACGGAGCGCACCTGCTTGGATTTGTAGAAGCCGTGCTTGTCGCAGTTGGGAAGGTAGAAGGTGGTGAACTTCTCCCCTAACGTCTGCTGGGACGAGGCGATCCTCTCCAGGGCCTGCTGTAACTCCACGTGACAGGGGCCCTGTGACGCAGTTGATAAACAGCACACATTACATGAAGCGATTCACATTTATTTGGAAGTATTCTGACTTCTATTTAACTGAAAATGTGATTTTCAGAAGAGGTCTCGGGTTCCATAGATTGCAAAAATCCCGAAGCCTATCAGAATACCATTACATATCTAATCCTACATGCATTTAATTGGCTTGTATTGTATTGTTAGGCTAGTGTCGAAATAATACGTACACAAACCTACTGTTAAGCTTATACGCTTATAACTTTATGTAACCTTTTCCTTTCCATGTTCAATCCATGTATACTGATTCACAAAATTTGATTCGTAAATGGGCCCAATATACTAATTAATCGTTAGAATTCCTGAAAACATGTTTTTTTACAGAAGTGGTGAGACGAAGGTAATTGATTACAATTTGGGACACGTGCGAATGTCATGATATGCGATGCACGTAGGCAACCCCGGATTCCTACCTGCTCCACAAGTTTCTTCCGGATGGCGTTGATTTTAGCTTTCAGGCTTTCCTGCGCCTCCCAGATGTCCTTCGGATCATAGGGTTTGAGTCCCAGCAAGTGGTACGGGGATCCGTCTGTGTTCGCCTCTCCGTTTTCTGAGAAAATAATATGTTAGATTATGTAAATAGGCGAATACAGTATTGCATATAAATACTAAAAATGATATTAGATGGTAGTTTAACCGTTATTGAGAAGAGAATGTAGACATCACACACTTCTTAATGTGCGCGCGAGATGTCGGCTATTGGAATACTCTCTTGTTTACAAAATCTTGCGGGTAGGCTACCTGGATTTTGGGGAGATTCGCTTTGCTCGGATTCAGTACAGACGGCATGCCCCCTTGTAAGAGAATGAAGGGGCCGAGGGTCCTCTGGTCGCGGAGAGCAGCGTAGCCCCGAAGCGCAAGGTGCAGTGTAAACTCCGCAGGATGTTCCTTTCTTCAGAGCGCAGGTAAGGCAGCATCCGCAGCCGGGCTCACGCAAAGCCTCCTCGCAGTCCGGTGCAACTGCCGGACATTCAAGCAACTTCTCCGGCGTGCAGGGCGCGCAACGAATGGGCTCGCCTAAAATCGGGGAGGCCAACGCCGGGGCTGAAGATAGAACGACTGTAAATACTATCTCCACCCACAAGAACTGCAGAGATAATCCACTCATTACAAAAACGTGGGGTAGTTTAAAAAAAAGCGCAGATGTATCGTCAAAGCTTGTTTCTTTTTTTCTAAGATGAACTTCTGTTGGCGCGACGCTGTTATTTATACGGTACCATGGCCTCCAGAAACGTTAATATTTGACCCATTAGCCTGTGCCATTAATTATTTATTAAACAGATGCTAGGCTTAGGCATCCTCTGACTTGTTTGCGCAGACCCGTTCAAACGTCAGTATTTACCTTTGGGACGACCCGTGCCCGCGCGGGGTCGTTTGGTAGGTGAAAACACAACATCGATCGGTCACTACTGTGCCTAGTGGCTCGTGTGCAAGAAAAACACGCCGTCTGTCCGCGAAAATACAGTTGGTCGTCTGTTATTTTTTGGATTTCAAAATGATTCGAGTTTAATAAGAGATCTCAGAATAGGCTGACATGTTGATACAATATATTCCTTTCATTGTATTTCTCAACATGCAGCCTCTTGGTTGTTTAGCACAACTCGATTGGTCTACTGTGATGGTGGCACGTGTCCGGACATAGGACATTATGTAAAAACTGATAACAGGCAGGCAATTTAAATTCCATGGGATCATCATATTGGCATATCGCTTGTTTGCAAAGGTCACTATATTACAATTACTCCTGTCCGGTGTAGTATTTGGTCACACTTTTATCTAGAGCAAACAATGACGTGCAGAGAACCTCATTGCCATTGCCATTTCCTCCTTGTCTCTTTCTCTCTCTCTCTCCCTCTCTCCCTTTCTCTCTGTGTCTCTCTTTTTTTTTAAGGGGGCTGGTGGCAGGGAGGCTGAGAGTGGAATTTGCTTATTACACTCTTGTGGAAAAATGCAGAAGTTTGTCATTGTGGGGGATTGATGGGGCCTTGTGTAATGTTGACAGGGAGGGTAGGCTGGACCTTCACATTGAGTGGTATCATTTGGTTTTGTTGTGAAATCTTTCTCGCTGTTTATCATATTTGCTCTTTCTCCCTTTCACTTTTTTCTTTCCTTGTGATTTTAGTTTTCTGTGCCTTGTGCTGTTTTGTTGTAGTGTCATAATAAATCTCTCTCCCTCTCATTGAGAACATACTAATTGAGGACACAGTTATTCACATCAATTATAAAATTGTTTTACAACAAAATTCAGTTGACACCTTTTCATTGATCAGTCATTTAGCCAGTCAAACCCTAGTCCTGGAGGGTCTCAGCAGTTATGTAATCAAACGAGCGTCGTGTAGCAATGACCTTCATTTGTGATAGAAGTCATCCCCAGCACTATTGATTATCCACTGTCAACATTTTATGAGTGATATATAGGCTACTAAGGTAGCTAAGGTTCTGAGCCTTTGCTCAAGTGCATCAGTAGTGTTGCGTTCAGAATGGGGATCTACGGCCTGGGTCAGATTGAAAGGACGTTTTATTTTCATTAGAGCACATAATCTATGGGACTTGGACTGTGTTTGGTGATCTCAATAAAGAACCCTGGAGTGACCTCTGTCCTGGAGTTTTGTGTGTTTTACTAATGTGTAGGTGAGATTTTTGATATCTTATACTAATGTGTCTGTGTTTTAGAGCAGGTGACTGTGCCATCCACTCCTGGCCCTAGACACCTATCAGGATCAGTCAGAGTGGTCTTGATTGACGTCTAGAATATCAGGTGATTTTTGGTTCCAATAAATCATAACAGTACATTTTCCTCAGTTATTTTCTTCAGTATTAATGTTTTTGCATGATGAAAATATTGAACCAAGGAACGCTTTAAGGCAGGAATGAACAACAAAGGAAGCGGACGGCCCAGAAAGAACACAAATATTTTGCAGTCGTGATTGCTGTCGGCAAATCATTAACATTGACATCGCGCCACCTTGTCGGGATGGGTTAAGTTTCACAAGATCAAAGGGGAAACTTGGTCATCCAAGGTCGGATGACTTCAAAAAAACAAGGGTCGAGAGGCCCCGTCAAAGGGAGGTTGGTCGAGGAGGAAATCGGACTTAGCCGCTAGGCTATCGGCATTCTGCATCACGGTCGGTGTTCTTTAACATTCTGTCAGCTGTGTTTACGCCGAGTCGCAAACATGTTTGATCGCGTAGCTTCGGTCATTTCGCCCACGCGCTCTCCGGCGCCTCATGCCCTTGTTTGGCTGTCCGACGCTGCTCGACGACCAGCTCGTGATGGGTGGCCTCCTCGATACTGTGCATTAGCGTGGCCAGCCATTCCGGGACATCTTCTGATGTCTGGGGGAAGGAATAACAGAAGCGTACAGTGGGGTCCATAAGTCTGAGACCACTAGTCAAAACGCTTCCATTTCGTATTATTTTCTAATTGAATACAAACTTTGAAATAACTAATTATATTATCACCATAAGTTTGAGTGAAAAGTAGAATCTTAATTTGCTTTAATGGCAACATGTACTCAAGCTGGCATGGAGAAATTTGTGCAAAACCTGATGATTCATGTTATTCTAGGATTATTTGACTGCTCCAAAGAGCATCTTGCGATGTTACTGGATGCTTTGGTTTTGTCAGTCTTCAACAGCCCCCATAAATGTTCAATGGGGTTGAGGTCAGGTGATTGTGGATTGTATTTGTAGTTCTTGCAATGCTTTAAAGTAACTCATTTGTTTCAATTTTTTCAAAAGCTGTAAACTTTGTTTATTTTCTGGATTACATGGGGGGGAAAAAAGAAAAAGATTTTCAATGTGATCTCAGACTTTTGGACCCCACTGTACATCCTACAGAAAGCATCAACCAGACAGTTGCAACAACTTCCATCCCAGCATTCATTGCACACACATACTGTAATACCTACGTGTATAACACTGGTCATTTGTGGCTCTAAACTCTTAATTTATCTAATTTTGTCATATATGCTACATCAATGTAAGAGACTACAGCAATTAAAAGGGACAGGTGATATCTGACAGGAAAAGAAATTAAAAATTCTGGGGGCTCTCAGTTACTTCTAGGTTGCAGGTGAACTCTAGAGCAGCGACCTTCATCCTTCAGCCTGCAGCTCTGCAGGACCAGGAATGAAGATGACTGTTCTAGGCACTGGCATTCAGAGGCTCCTTTCCCATGGCAGAAATCCCAAACATCCTGTCAGTGAGCGATGCTGGCTGCTTTTCTCTCATACTTACCATTTTGGCATTTTTTCTGGGTTTTCTGCCTGTTTTCTTTTTTAGGGGCATGGCTGGCTCTTCACCGTCTTCAGATCTCATTGAAAGCCTTCTGTTCGGCCTTCGCTTTTTCCTCCTTCTGCTTTTTTTTGGCTGTTAGATTACAAATATCTCAGAACTAGTCACCAAGCTGCATGTGGATGTAATCTGAATTTCCAAGTATAATTCACACACTGCGCATCTTGGCTACACCTTTACAGATTGGTGACACATTTAAAGAATCTTGCTCATTCATTAATAAATCTTACATGTGACTTTCCTTTCAACACATTTGTTAACCGACCATACAATTTGGCATTGTACATATTTCCATGTAACACTTATGACATATTATAATGCCTGTATTCATACATTTAAAGTGCTCACTGAGTGTATATTTCATACCAAATATATACTGTGGCCTGTTGGGTAAGGTAGTTCAATTCCCAGTGTAGCCACAGTCAGATCAGTGTAGCCGTTTAGCCCTTGAGCAAGGCCCTTCAACCCATATTGCTCCAGGGGTGGGATTGTCCCCGGCTTAGTCGAATCGATGTAAGTCAGTTTGGATAAAAGCGTCAGCAAAATAACTAATGCAATGTTCCTTAAAGTGTGGTTTGATTGCCAATGTATGTTGAATATGAATTTTTTTGTATTTTAAACAATATTTTTAAGTTTTAAGACTTTGACATGAAGACTGTTTGTCAGGGTGTCTCGGTGGCGCAGCCTGTAGAGCACTGACCGCATGCTCATTGCGAGCCGCGACGTCGGCGGTTCGTATCCGACCGTCTGACATTTGTCGCATGTCTTTCCCTCTCTCTCCCTCCCATTCTTCCTGTCTCTCTATACTACACTGTCCAATAAAGCTGAAAAAGGCCTAAAAAATATCTTTAAAAAAAAAAAAAAGACTTTGTCAGCTTGTGTTTGTGAGCACACAGCTTGGTTCAGAGAGGAACGTGTCATTGTTTTGTACCTCTGGCCAGTCCTTGTCCTTGCTGTCATCTTCGTTGCTGAGAGGGGAGCTCTGCCCCGGTGAAACCGCAGCTGCACTCGGTCCTCCAGGACTGAGGGGGCGCTGTGCCGGTTGTGGGTGGAGAGGAGAGCTGAGCGATGGCGATGGGTCAGAGCCGGCCGGCGTATCCTCGGCCTCCTGCAGGGAGGGCAGCAGGGCGTGCGGCGGGTCCCGGGAGTGCGGGGCCCTTTGGGGCCAGGAAGCCAGCGAGTCGCCGCTGCCACTCACGGTGAAGCGGGACTCCTCGCTCCGCGCCGGCGTGCTCTGCTTCACCAGGGAGACCCGGCCCCGCCTCCGCACGCCCAGCAACACCGAGTCCACCGACAACTCCGACTCCGACTCCTCCAGCTCATCTATGGTCTCCAAGTGCCGGGCCTGGGTCAAATGCACAACTGAAATACGTCAGGGGCCTGTTCCACAAAGCAGGATTACTGAGTTAGCCAGATTAAAACCCAGACCGCATCCAAATCTGGAACATGGACTGAAGTAAAAATACCTGTTCCAGGTTTTACTTTGTGCAGTTACCCGGCTAACACGATAATCCTGCTTTGTGGAACAGGGCACAGCTCTTTAGATGGTGGTAAAACAGAATAATAATAATAATCCATCATCATCATCAGCATCCCCTATTTTTTTTACAAAATGCCAGTAACCAAAACCTGTAGTTGTATAAAGTATAATGTTAGTCTGAAAAAAGATATTGTTCTTTATGAAAACATGTAAGACATGAAATTCACTGGTGTCTAATGGGGTGAAATATTGATAATAAATAAATAATGACTTGAGCCTGGATCTCTGAAGAACTCCACCTGTCTGCCACTGGGGTCACTGCCTCCAGCTGCCATTCGGGGGGCTTCTGCAGGTGGGGAAAAGGGCGGAGGGGTCTGCTGAGAAGCGCAGGTCACTCCACCCCGGAGCCTGGCGAGGGTCACAGATCACCAGGGTTCCCCCGTCCCCCGGGGGCGGCCGCCTGCAACGGGCTTCCTGATTCAGCGAGACGTTATTTTAATGGTGACAGCGAGTCGCAACCTGCCACCGTTCATAACTCATCTGTTGCCAGAACATTCTTCATAACAAACGCACGCTAAGACCTGTTTTAGCAGCCGCCACGATGAGGTGTATTTACGGGTCATTTGAAAACAAATGGAACGCAATCCAGCGGCCTGTGTCGCGGGGCAGGATTACCGAGTTAGCTGGATAATGGCACAGAGTAAAACCCACAAAGCAGGATTACTGAGTTAGCTGGATAACGGCACAGAGTAAAACCCACAAAGCAGGATTACTGAGTTAGCTGGATAACGGCACAGAGTAAAACCCACAAAGCAGGATTACTGAGTTAGCTGGATAACGGCACAGAGTAAAACCCACAAAGCAGGATTACTGAGTTAGCTGGATAACGGCACAGAGTAAAACCCACAAAGCAGGATTACCGAGTTAGCTGGATAACGGCACGGATTAAAACCCAGAACAGCTCTTTTTACATCAGTCTGTGTTCCAGATTTATGAGGGTAACTGACTTAATAATCCTGCTTCGTGATACAGTTTGTTTTCAAATAACCCATAAATAAAACGTCCTTCTGGTGGCTGCTAAACAGGTTGGACATTTTAATACATCTCACGCATAGCTAAGATGCATGGAGCACATAGAAAATAGGGCCATATCTGGATATCCATGGCAACTACTGCTGCTATTGATTTCATAAGCCCTGTCACATGATTTGCCATTTTAGCTACATTTTATGAGTGACAGCTCAAGACTGTGTCTCTATATCTCGCTGCTTACGAAATTGGCAGTGATCTATGAGCTATTTGAGATCGGGTAATTGGTCAAAACAAAGACCACGTACGCACCAGCCCTCCAGGAATGAAACCGTCCACCCCTTTTTTAGACAGCCTAGATGAATGGCCCCTTCTGTTTGCCAAACGTTTTTATGTTCTAATGTACCGCACCCACCTCTTCATTGCTAGACATGGCAGAATCACGGATGGGCATAACTCACTCTGAAATCACCCCTCGCTTGTGGAAAGTAGTTCTGGTCAGCATGACATGTTGTCACGGTGATTCCCATCAATCTGATGTCCTAAAACGCCCCCTCCCCCCTCCCCCCTCCCCCCTGTTTTATCACGGTGACCTTGGACCAAAGCCTGGTTCTATGGAACCGAGGGCATACTGGAGAATGCACTGACTCATGACTGTTTGTTGACGACCTATTTGGCATTTCCCCAACTGACATTTTATACTATTGTATTTACTACTCTGTTAAAGGGTGACAAAAACATTGTTGCGCTTGGTTACTGAAAGTCTGTGTTAGGTTCATGTATATGGAGCATAAGGCATACAAATTGTCACATTCCCTGAGCAATATGTAATTGATTCACAACTCATGCTTATGTCGCATGCAACTTGAATAGATCAGCAAACAGAACTGACCATGATACAGCCTAGGCTAGAAAAAAATGTTTTTTCACATTATATGGGGATCAATGAGGTACTAGATTTTAAACCAGTTATTTGAATTTCACCCATGGCCGAGATATCCTAATAAATACAGCACTGTTCTACCAATACATCACAATATATACTGTAGATATATTTTGGATGGTAGCAAGCTTATTCATACATTTATGTATGCTTCAATCACATCGATTACTTCTAAGAGAAAGTTAAATCCTCAAAAAGTAGTTCTCAAGTCCTCAAAATGTATGCAACAAGCATTTAAGCATTGTTCCAACAATAAATAAATGAAAATAGATAGAGTGAAAGGAGGTCCAGCCATCCATTATCTGACCCGCTTCTTCCTGGTCAGGGTCACAGACCTTGTGCCTGAGGCAGCAGTGTTGTCCACTGCACCACCATGACCCCAGGAGTGGATGTCTCCACCTTTATCTACGGAAGTTACTTTGGCAATCAAAGCGCATTATAATAAGGAAAACTACAGGTTACAGCCCTTTCAGAAATAAGGAAGGTACATGTAGTGTAGACACGCTAAAGAGACAGTCACAGGGGTGAAGTAGATAATTACCTTTCTCAACATACAGTACACGTCTGTGGCAAACAGGCTACATCCCTGATTCCCATGTTGTCTTGGGAACAACCCCACTTCACCTATAGATTTATTTCTTTTGCAATCTTCTGCTTGTTCATAAAGAATCAATAGACTGTGAGAACACTTACATTACCTCCAGAAACAGAAGACTCCTTTCTTTGTTAGTTTCCCCAGTCTTAAAAGGCAAATACAAGGCCTCAAACCCATCAGAACCAGCCCAAGTGGAGTGTGTTTCCACCTGCAGTCAATCAGGCTTGCATTAGTGCCCACCGCTAGCTGAGAAGCAGGGGCTGACCTGTAGTGACTCTTTAGGGTTCTTTAAGCTTTGGCCTCCATGGAAGCTATCGTGAACACTAAATTGAAGATGGGATTGGTTTGGGACTTTTTTTGGACCAGACCAACACAGTTTTTTTCTTTATGATTGCCTAATTGAAATCCCTATTTGCATTCATGCTGAGCTGCTTACCAAGTAGGTGATTTAATCAAATCAGTTGTTAATTGAACAGAATTCACAGAAAACCCACGGGCAATGCTACCCTGCTTGACTGTGTTTTGAAATCCTTGCTGTAAGGAAATGATTATTACTTTATGACGGTATCATGTGGAACACTGAAGCCAGGAATTTATGGGAGAAATCAACAGTTCATTCCTTTTGAGTGTGGGGCAATTGATTGTCCCCAGGCTGAGCCAATTAGAATCATGTATTCACATACGCAGTGAACACTTGATTGAGCAACAAAGGCCGGTGTTTTTTCCTCTGCATAACTCACGTGTCTCGTCTGGATGTTTTCCAGTAATGCCGTATTCCTTCTGAACATCTTGGGACATTCTGTGTTGTATCGGTTCCTCACAGGTCAGCTGATAAGGCCTCTGTTTTTAATCACTGTCGGAGAAACCACTGCTGCAGGCTAGAGCACAGTACTATGAAACAAGCCAAATAACCCCAAAATGAAGTATAGCATGATGATGGGAAAAGTTATTTTTAAGGTAATAAAGATGTGGATGTCATAATATTATTTCAACATAGCTTACTGCAATCTGTAGTATTTTACCTAAGAATTCACCAGAAAGAACC
Source organism: Conger conger (assembly GCF_963514075.1). Taxonomy (NCBI): domain Eukaryota; kingdom Metazoa; phylum Chordata; class Actinopteri; order Anguilliformes; family Congridae; genus Conger; species Conger conger. The sequence goes on from NC_083768.1 coordinate 14,246,994, forward strand.
AGCTGTTCTTTAAAAACAAATTTTCTGGGGAGCATGTCCCTCCCCCCGCCAATCCTTCTGCAGTTCTGGGGTCTGTGCACCCTGACTGCAGAAAAACGTACAGTGACCTCAGACTGATTCTGGATCAGTTTCAGCCATGGGTGAAGACAGGCTGGAACCAACATCCCAGCAAAGTAGAGGGCAAAGATGAGTCCTGGATGACTGATATCACACCACTCTTGGGGAGGTTTTGGGTGTGCCCAAAACCTGGATAGAATATTTAAATAATTTCCCTGTCACCAGGTTTATTTATTTCTTTTAAACTTCTTGGGCCAGATGTTCTTTAAAAGTTTATGTTCTGGAAAGTTGTGGAAATGTTGCGGTTCATGAGTTCATGAGGGCTGCGTAGGTTAAAAAGAGAAAAACTTTATCTTATCTGGAGCTATCTATAGTGTGAGTACATACACACAAAAAAAACAGTTTCATTATATAAAAGAGATTTATTGAACAATATCTAAACAAAACTGTATTTTATGTACATTGAGGAAGTGCTCCCCCTAGTGGCACAGATCCATACAGTTAATACAGTTGAGAATACAGTCTCAGAAACGTGCTGCACTGTACATGCAATAGATCTATTCACACTCTTTCAAATACCGTGGCTATTTATGTGGTTTCTCTGTTTGGTATAGCAGTACACATTAAAATTTATCCTGACTGCAAATGAAAATTTCAACTAAATAAAGGAATCACTGGACCTAAAGACTGCAAATAAGCAAATCAATATGTTTAAATATGTATATCCTATATGAATATTTGACTTCAAACTGAATACTAATTGAAGGAGTTACACATGCATTTATAGAAATAATCATGGGTCTCCTAAACCCTGGATTGTCTCCCTGGACTAATACAACTGCCAGCGAATAGAAAAACCTTTAAAAAAAGCAAAATGTTTTGGCAGAAAATGTATTTGATTTAAAAGCAAGTAAAAACAGTTTATATTGATATCTCTCACACCATATTAGTATCAGGCAAGAGTCAGTCTAAGCTGAAAATGAAGAAAGTGCTTTTTCTTTTTTCTTTTTTTTCTTTTTTTTTGTGTTTTGTACAGTTCAGCCATCAATGAAGAAAAAAAAAAGAAGGAAAAACAACAGCAAAAAACCACTTGCTTAGTTTGGAAAAAAAAAACTGAAAAAACTACAATGAGAGTAGATTAAGTCTGGGACAAAGTTTAGCAGACATGAGCTTCCCAGGTTAAATAAATTGACTTAAAGTGTTCCCCTGCACAGACACAGATAAAGCATGCTGTATGCATTAACATCAGGAACCGGGCAAAACATGAGCTACAACACCCCAGCCACTGTTACATCACAGGCAGCTTCAACTAAAAGGCTTATTGCTGCTTTTCCTTAACCAAAAATGTCAATCAGTTTTCATATACATTTGGCGTGTGTTCAGTATCACAATTTTTTTTTCTCTCAAAAACATAACCATAATCATGAGAAGAAGGCAGTTCTTTACAATGATTATTTCTCATAATTATTGAAGTTTTGTGTTGTGATGACATTGCAATAAAAAGACTAATACAGCCACATGTTCCCTAATGTACTGTTGCTACGACTGTTACTTCTACAACTCGCATCATTACAACATGTAGAAAATAAGTAAATAAAGGAATGAAGTAATAAAGAAATAAATGTCAAGGCCATGTATGTATATGCAGATAGAACAACAGAATCAAGTGAGTAATATTGCCTTTTATAAATCTCCTCATTTATCCGGATGAATACAAAAACTGATATTATTCAACTGTAGCTGTACAGAGTCTGTAGTCTATTGTGTGTAGTAGCTCCATATATGCGCAAGATCAAGTAAGCATATTAAATTGATTATGTAAAAGGCATTTATTTTAAAGACTGTACATTTAAAAAATAAGGCAATAAATTGTATATACCTACATTTACACTTAATTTGTTCTCACAGAGAGGTTAACTGAACCAGGCAGCAGGTGGAGGGAACCAGAGCAAGCTGTAGTGTTTGGAGCAGAGGGCTCTTGTGCTGTAGAAGCATAGAGCTCCTCTCTATGACATAACAGGAAGTACTGTGGCTTCATTTCCTGTGCCGTCCCCCAAGCGGCCCCCCTCAACACCCACTAGGCAGCTGGGAAAAATTTCCACCAATCAGATTTCGGCCTCTGTTGTTGTCAATCCAATTTGCAACAGTTCAGCACCAGTCCAAAACTGTGGACTAGTGGACTAGTGGACTACTGTGCCAGTGACCTGCAGCAGGACTGTTTACATAACCGGGTAGAGTAATATTAAACTGCCACAAACCACACGATGCGTTAAAAGCACAACAGTCTGTTACTCTTATAGCAGTGTTGTGTCCTTAACTTTGATTTGCACATACACTTACTGAGCACTTTATTAGGTATTTATTAGACTCTAATATTGACTCATTGCTCTCCTGCTGCTGTAGCCTATCCACTTAGAGGTTTAATGTGTTGTGTGTTCAGAGATGGTCTTCTGCATACCACTGTTGTAATGTGTGGTTTTTTGACATTACTGTCAGCTTTGACTAGCCTGGCCCTTCTCCACTGACCTTTCTCATTAACAAGGCATTTTTACCCACAGAACTGCGGTTCACAGGATGTTTTCTGTTTTTCGCACCATTCTTTGCAAACTCTAGAGACTATTGTGTGTGACAATCCCAGGAGATCAGCCGTCTATGAGATACTCAAACCACCCTGTCTGGCACCAACAATCATTCCACGGTCAAAGTTCACATTTCTTACCCATTCTGGTGTGAAAAACAGCTGAACCTCTTGACTATGTCTGCATGCTTTTAGGCATTAAGTTGCTGCCACATGATTGGCAGATGAAATATTTGCATTAACAAGCGGGTGTACCTAATAAAGTGCTCATTGAGTGTACAAACCATGTATCTGTTTCACTCTTCTCAATGGCAGCAAAGCAAGATTCCAACCAACAGCCACACTTACAACATTTTACCAGGTGATTAAATTCCAGGAGAAACTGCATGAATACAACAGTGAATCTGGAATCCACGGCTGCTCAGATTTGGGTTTAGCGATCGATTCAGTTCCGTTGAAAACGTAAGAACGAGGAAAGGCCCTCGGCCCTTCCTGATGCGAATGAAAACGCCTTTGTCAGAATGGCGAGATTGAGAAAAGGTGGTAAAGTGAACAGCATCAGGGTGTGATGACACCAGGGAGAACAAGCCCTTTTATACATATAGCTGAGACCAACAAGCCCAGAACACACCTTCTGAAGGAGAAAATGTGAAAATGTATTCTTTCCCCGGTTTGTCCATATAGCACTGCTGTATTTCGTATGATGATGGACAGTAAAGTCACAGCACACTGTGGGAGGTATGAAGGGGGAAGGGGGCAGAGCTCCAAAAATAATGGTCATTTCAAAAATATTTTATTGAAAGGAACTTTGAAGCAGGAGAGTTTGCTTGCTTAGATAGTATTGTAGTGCTCTTGTGTGTGTGTGTGTGTGTGTGTGTGTGTGTGTGCATACCAGGGTGATTGTTATTGAGTATTTATTTTTCTTCCATTGCATGTATGTCAGAGAATAGATGAGAGCGTTTGTGTGCTTGCATGTGTGTGTATGAGTGTATTGCAGTATTGTTGAGCATTTATGCGTGTACATGTGTGCGTGTATCTGTAAACCCTGGTGTAAAATCCAGCTATGACCAGCTTGAAATTACCAGCTACTGGAGCTGGTCTGAACTGGTAAACCAGCTACCAGCTGCTTCAAAACCTAGCTTGAATTGTTTTTTTCAGCAGGGAGAGAGTGTTTTTGAGCATTCTGTGTGCATGTGTGTGTGTGTGTGTGTGTGTGAGTGAGAGAGAGTGTTTGTGTATTTGTGTATATGAGAGACCGCTGTAGAGTAATTGTGTGCGTACATGCGCGTGTGTCCGTGTGTGTGTGAGAGAGAGAGTGTTTGTGTGTCCGTACCCGTGTGTACATCATGTCTCCCTGTGATGTGGTAACTGCCACAGGGTTAACATGAACACACAGCCGACCCTGCGGGGGCATCGCTCTATAGGTTAGCACACATTCCCCCTCTGCCCTGCGCGTCTCATTGGTCTGCTCCCGCTGTGGCCACGCCCACCAGCCTTTATATCAAACACAAACACGCCGTGACCGTCAAGGCCAGCGATTCAGCTCAAACCCATCCCAGCAGCTAACCCGCCCAGTGCATTAAATCCAGCTGTCAACATTGGACATGTTGTGATGCATCGGAAAGAACTGTGCTGAAAATCTACTCAGCTGCATGTCTGTTCAGACTGAATCCTGGCAAAGTGTGAAAGATGAAGTTCCTTCATATTTAAACACATAGAAAATCGGAAAAAAAACCCATAATGCCAAGCATGACGCAAAATTGAGACACTGAGTGCAAAGTGCAAAAGCATATTTTCTTTTTCATGCAAAAATTATTCTCCTAACCACACAAAAAAGCATATTGCAATAAATAGATAATAATAATAATAATAATAATAATAATAATAATAATAATGAAAGCATTTCTTATATAAGCTTTTATAAAATAAAAATATTTGTTATATAAACATCAAAATAATTAGCAGCAGGAGAAGACACTCTACTGCATATAATTCAATATGATGTATTTTTGTCTGCAAGTTTCTCTGTAATTCAGCATAGTACTCCAGTCGACTGGGATTCATTACTGCTGTTCTGCCGGGAGTGCTATATTGTTGCAATGTTTTATTTTTGAGGCTTGGCTGTAGAAGTATGACCTCTGTGATGTTCTGGAGCAGCAGGGGGAGGGCACACATCCACCCACACACTTTCCACCAGGCTCCAAGGGACCGTGTGGGGAACAGGGATCCCATTTAGAATGAAAGTCCAGGTTGTGCTTCTCAGTTACCATATTGCACATCCACAACTGTGGATTTGCTTGTACATGAAAAATAGAATAATTTCTTATAGCTTTCTTATGTAATTCTAACCGTTCCATTATCTGGTATAAACAAAAAATAATAATCGATGGAAAGGTTACTAAAAGTAATGTCAAGGATTATCTTGATTTGCCCTCCTTATTGGATTAAATAAATAGAAGATAACGGTGTGTGTGTGTTTGTGTGTGGACAGTGACATTGGATGGCAGGCTTTCAACCGGGGCAGTGAATGATCTGGCAACACAGCTGGCTAAGCTATAATAAAATCATTTGACCCAATGAGCAGTAGCACAATGTCACTCTGGTCCAGGCCAGTGTGTTTCCGTTTCAGGACAGAGGGTTCTGGGGTAGGTCAAACTGTACCCGAACGTGAAACAAGATCCCTGGAATATGCTGCAATACATTGCAAATGTGATGATATATTTCAAAATATATATTACAATGCAATATTCAAAAGTGACAATTCGTATATATTTGCTCATGCAACAGATAAGTGTTGCAATATCTGCTCTTGATAATATATCCTGTTTCAATATATTGTAGTACATTCCATTCCCTTAAGGGTGATTTATTTCAGAATTTTTAAGCTAAGTAAAAAAAGTAGTTAATTAGCCCAGACTGGTTGTGCGTCTCGTGGAAATGGTTTTGTGCTGATTCTCTCGGCTCAGATCAGAGTGCCCCTGGCAGTATTACGTATTTGGGTAGTGTGGGGAAACAGCCTCGTGTTTATGTTAACTCAATGGTCCTGGAGAGCCACAGACCCTGCTGGGGTTCTCCGTTCCTTAGAGCTAAGTCTGTCAGTTAAAGCAGCGATTCATTCGACTCTTATCTCACCTCACCTGGTGTCGTGGGCATAAACAGGTTTTTAGGTGAACAAGAAAAGCCAGCGGACCCCGAGACTGTCCTTGTTGAAGGCTGGTGGTCCCGCCTTGAGACTTCCGTCCTCGGCCGATGTGCTTGTGTTCAGCTGGACAACAGCAAGAAAAGAAGTCCTCAGGATTCCATACAAAGCAAAGCTTCGAAATGGTCCGTGTTAAGAAAAAGACAACATTCGAGAGTTAGAAGACGGACGCAGCAGGCAAGCGCGCGGGGTCTGGGGTTCTGCGGGGGTCCTCCAGGCGACAGAGCGGACAGACCCTTGAATGAATCCTTTTGTGTCCGAACAGTCAGGCTTTCTCTTTGGTTGGCCAGCGAGGGACCCTTGGTTGTGCAATTAGCCTAAGACCACCCGGCGAGTGTACAGTCAGCGAGGAGCAGCGCTTCTCAGCCCCTCCCCCACTGCATTCCTGCGTTCCTCACACCTCCTCCACGGCCGCCCTGGAGGTTGCTGGGAATTGTAGTGCGGTGGTGGCGAGGGCGGGGCTGCTGTTCTTGGGGCTGATGCCCACCCGCGCCGGAAGGTTGGACCCGTGGGCCGGGCACGGGGAGGCCCCGCCCACCCGGTCCTGGACGCAGGGCCTCCCGTACGCGGCCCCGCCCGCGTTGGCCCCGCCCGCGTTGGCCCCGCCCGGCCGGGCCTGGCAGGCGGAGCTCTGGATCTTCCCTTCCAGGAAGTAGGTCAGCATCTCGCCCTTGCCCTTCACGCTGACCTTGCCCCGACACACGAGGTCATAGTCGTTGTTCAGCATGCGGTACACTTCCTCCGTGACCTGCAGGGGGAGCCAGAGAACAGAGCAAAACCAGAGCTGGGTCAAATGTGTCATCAAAAACATTTTCACGATTATTTGCGGCGGAACTCGAATGCAGGACGATGAAGAACACACTGACAACGAGAGAATTCAAGATTATTTTTTTGTATTGTATATTATAATGGAGTATCATATAATAATTTAGCCTAGATCCAAATATAAGAGAATAGACTGGTTTATCTTTCCGGCTCATCTGAAAGTGCATTGTCACTGCATTTAAAATAAACCTGTTGTTAAAATAAAACTGTTCTGATATGATAGTATATGATAGTGCATACTATACGGCTCCACCAACCCCAGAGTATTTGGGTCTCCCTCACACTTTCAGTCACATTTCAGCCAATTACGCTTTTTTTCCGCCTGGTAACTCAATGTGATTGGTGAACCGGGAAGCAGGGAGCCTATCAGCTGTCACAGCCGCTGCTAATGAACAGGACAGGGGTCTTCACAGAGCACTGGGGCTCATTTTGGAAGTTGCTCTGTTCTTCCCGGAAGGACATTGTGGACATATTTCTGTTTTATTTTTAGAATATTCCCTTGGCTCAGAGTAGTATCACAACTAGAAAAGAGAGGCATTGAGGATACTGGGTAAAAGCGCCAGCTGGAAACCCTTTCTCGAACATTTCTCTGAAACGTGGAACATGAATGATTGGCTGGGTGTCAGGTGTGCTTGTGGGTCTTTCTCACTTGTATCTTCCCCGGGATACCCGTGCTGTCCATCCTGCTGGCCACGTTGACGGTGTTCCCCCAGATGTCATACTGGGGTCTGCGGGCCCCTATGACCCCTGCCACCACGGGGCCCACATTCACACCTGGAGGGCCACACCGGGGACAGCCAATCAGGAGGCAGGTCTCTCATGTCTCTGCCATTTCCCTCTCTCGCCACTCACTCACTCTTTCACTCACTCACTCTTTCACTCACTCACTCTTTCACTCACTCATTCTCTCACTCACTCTCTCACTCACTCTTTCACTCACTCACTCTTTCACTCACTCATTCTCTCACTCACTCTTTCACTCACTCACTCTCTCACTCACTCTTTCACTCACTCACTCTTTCACTCACTCACTCTCTCACTCACTCATTCACTCACTCACTCACTCTTTCACTCACTCACTCACTCACTCACTCATTCACTCACTCACTCTTTCACTCACTCACTCACTCTCTGAATTCAATTCAATATGCTTTCCAAAAAATGTGTGCTGTTGTACAGTATTTATAGCTTGTTGGGTAAGAACAATGAACACATCAACAGGGAAAAAAGAGAAGGAAAAAGTAACAATAATAATAAATCTGGATAATATATAAACAGTATAAAGCCCCCCCTCCCTGCCCACCCCCTCGTACTGCATTCCTGTCCAGTTCCTCAAGCATTATTCAATTCCCACTTGAAATTGGTCATATTTTCTTTGCTGAAGCATAGTTGCTGAAACACTTACCCACTCTCAGCACAAACTCGTTGTATGACTGATAGTTGATTTCGTCGAGGACGTCGAACATCTCGATGGCATAGTCTGCCACTGTGCTTAAATGTGTGACGATCGACTTTTTGGCCTGTGTCACAGACGAAGATAAAGAGAAGTTAAATGCATGAAAACAAGATGATAATTTCAGAAGACAGAAGGATAAGCGAGTGCAAATGCTTTTCATTCACAGTGTGGACATCTCCATCAGCATACAGCTCCTTTTCAATCTGCCTAGTATGATTCATACGTCCAGGCAGCTGAGTTTTATAAAAAGCTACAGTGAAACTAAAAACAGGTTTTAATTTCTGAGTGGCCGCAGAAGTCATCCCTAACCACGCGCACACGCACAGGCATGCACACACGTACACACACACACACACACTCTCACACACTCTCACACACACACATACACACACACCCTTACCTTGGTTCCAATGGTAGGCACCAGGCCCACAGCTGCCATGTACGTGCTCCCGATGGTCTTAATCTTCTCGATGTCCCTGTAGCACTCCTTATCCATGAGCTGAAAAAGCAGGGCTTGTGTTTATACTCAAAGAGTGGGTGGAAACCACAGGGAGCGTGTTGTGCACGACTAGAGACTAAACTTCCTGAAGCTATGGAAACTTTTTTCCTACATTGCGATTTGTGGACTGTTGGAATGTTGGAATAGTTTTCTCAAGCGAAAAATAATCATGAAAAAAGCCTTCTGTCATGGCTTTTAATGCTCCGTCATTGTATGTCACTTGCATGCAGGGGAAACTGTGCTCTCTGGTGACAGTTTTTGTCGGGCGTTAAATTGACGGGCTGACCTCGTCGAAATCGGCGATGATCTCGTTGAGGAGACGCAGGCACTCCACCCCCATGTTGTTGCCGTCCAGCTCGATGTAGAAGTCATTGAAGTTGGGGATGGAGGCGAACAGCACCCCCACCTGGGCGTAGGACTGGTAGTACAGGTCCTGTGGGGAGGAGGAGGGGACAGTTACATAGTGCACTGGGAACTGGGACTGAAACCAAACCTGAGAAACTCTCTCACACACACGCACACACACTCATGCATTCATAACCACATACACACACAAACACACACACTCACGCATACAAACACACCTGCACACACACACATTACATATTACATTACATTATTGGCATTTGGCAGACGCTCTTATCCACAGCGAAGTACAGTTGATTAGACTAAGCAGGAGACAGTCCTCCCCTGGAGCAATGCAGGGTTAAGGGCCCTGCTCAAGGGCCCAACGGCTGTGCAGATCTTATTGTGGCTACACCAGGATTAGAACCACCGACTTTGCGTGTCCCAGTCATTTACCTTAACCACTACGCTACAGGCCGCCACACACACTCACGCATACATACACACCTGCACACACACACACACACACACACACACACACACACACACACACACACACACACACACACACACACACACACACACACACTCTCACACATACATACACATCTGCACACACACACATACGCATGCATACATACACACCTGCACACACACACATACGCATGCATACATACACACCTGCACTCACACACACTTGTTTTTGCTACCTGGTGAGGACACTCACACTCACACACTCACACAGTGCTGGAGACTCACCATGTTTCTGGGGTTAGACAAGAGGAAGTGCTGGGCCACATGCACAGGCAGGAGGTTAAACAGAATCCTCTTATTATCCAGCTTCACCTTCTCCATGCCGTCTCTCTCCTCTTCTGCCTGAGAACACACACACGCATACACACACATGCACACACACACACACACACACACACACAGTCAGCTGAGTTAGTTCTATTTGTATAGTGCTTTTTACATAAAACTATCTCAAAGACGCTTTACAGAGCTGGACTCAAGCTAAGACAACAGACTCAGGGATTTCTCTATGACTGGGAATGACAGCTTATCAGAGTTGGATCAACTGGGCCTTTCAGATACTTAACTCTGAAACTTGTGAAAAAAGTCATTCTCACGGGCAGAAGTTCATAAAGGTTCAGCCATCATACAGTAGCTGTGGCCAAGAACAACAGGGGAGAGGTGCTTGTGGGTGGCAGGAACTCTTTTTTCAGGTTGGCTGGTTTAGCTTCCAAAAAAAAGTCTCCGCCCCGCCTGTTTGAAGTTCAGATTGCCACACAGCTCCTGTTCCAGCCGCTGAATTTAATCATGTTCCAAAAAACAGGATTATACCCAAAAAACTCTCTGCCCCCTCCTGGATACCCCTGAAAAATGAGGTAAGCGGAACTACAGGAGGCTGGGCGGAAGCAGGCGAGGGAGTGGACCAGTCTGACCCCGTACGCACGGCCTGAGCTCACGGTCTGACCACAAAGAGCAAGGACCGAAGCACTGAGCTGAGGAACATTCCAGTAAACAGCAGCTAGCACTCTACTGCGGTAAGGAAAGGAAAGCAGCGAACAAATGCTTTCTAATGCCTGTGCACACACGCACTTGCATACCAACACACACACACACACTCACAAAAACATGCGCACACACTCATGCACACAGACACAAAAATATGCACGCTCAGGCAGACACACAAAAACATGCGTGCTCACACCCACACAGACACACAAAAACATGCGTGCTCACACCCACACATTCTGATGCGTTGGCACGGTTACTGTGACAGTGGACGTGATTGGCTGGTGCTCACCTGCGCAGCCCAGAGGTAGTCGAGGCGTAGTTTGAGGTCCAGCTGGCGGGAGTGCAGGGCCAGGGTGCCAGCGAAGAGCAGGATGGACAGGATGGGCTCAAAGCCCCGAATGTGGAACAGCCCCGCACTGTGGAGACACCAACACACTCATACAGCACTGTGGAGACACACCAACACACTCATACACACTGCCACAAACACTACAGAGACACACCAACACACTCATACACACTGCCACAAACACTACAGAGACACACCAACACACTCATACACACTGCCACAAACACTACAGAGACACACCAACACACTCATTCAGCACTGTGGACACATCAACACACTCATACACACTGCCACAAACACTACAGAGACACACCAACACACTCATACAGCACTGTGGACACATCAACACACTCATACACACTGCCACAAACACTACAGTGCTGTATGAGTAACTGTAATATGTAATAATTATACACTCAGTGAGCACTTTATTAGGTAGACCCGTACACCAGCTTGTTAATGCAAATAATTAATCAGCCAATCATGTGACAGCAACTAAATGCATACAAGCATGCAGACATGGTCAAAAGGTTCAGCTGTTTTTCAGACCAAATGTCAGAATGGGGGCAAAATGGATTGTAGGTGCCTGTAACAGTCCTGTGATTTTTATGCACACTAGTCTCAAAAGTTTGCAGATGATGGTGTCAAAAACAAAAAACATCCAATGATAAGTAGTTCTGCGGGCAAAAACGCGTTGTTAATGAGAGAGGTCAGAGGAGAATGGCCAGACTGGTCAAAGCTGACAGGAAGGTTACAGTAATGCAAATAACCACACATTACAACAGTGGTATGCAGAAGAGCATCTCTGAACACATAATGCATCATAACTCTTAAGTGGATAGGCTACAGCAGCAGAATAAAGTGCTCACTGAGTGTATAAAAATACAAGCAAAGATGAAGATATAATTTGTGTTGAACAAGTAATAGTATTAAATAGTGTTTGTGCCAGCCCAGTACATATATTGATATGTATATACTTAAAGAATCACTAATAACGGAAAAAATGTGTTTCTGGGCAACAGACAGCCGGGACAGGAGGCGTCACCCACCCGACGGACAGCCTGAACCCGCTGACCTCCAGCACGGTTATGTATAAGACACTGAGGAGGAAGAGGAGGATGATCTTTGGCAGCCAGGAGACGCGGAGGAAGAGTGCGAGCGTGAGGGCCCCCCCGGCGCAGGACAGGAAGGCGTAGCGGGCCCCGTCGCAGGGCAGCTCCGCCATGGTGCGGTTGGCCCCGTCCGCCTCCAGGATGACGATGGAGCTGGCCGAGTCCCTGCCCCAAAGCCACGGCATGCAGCCGGCCTGGAGCAAGGGGCACACACGCGCTACCTTACTCTGTCACTGCATATCTGCACACACTCTACCTTACTCTGTCACTGCATATCTGCACACACACTGTAACTTACTCTGTCACTGCATATCTGCACACACTCTAATTTACTCTGTCACTGCATATCTGCACACACTCTACCTTACTCTGTCACTGCATATCTGCACACACACTGTAACTTACTCTGTCACTGCATATCTGCACACACTCTAATTTACTCTGTTACTGCATATCTGCACACACACTGTAATTTACTCTGTCACTGCATATCTGCACACACTCTAATTTACTTTGTTACTGCATATCTGTCACAATGAACACTTTCATCTTTAGACACAAGGTAATATCAGACATAGGGAAGCTGAGTAAAGACAAAACAAAAGTTTTCAAACACATATATCCCCCTGTGAAAAAGTAATCACCCATTAAACTTAACTGGTTGCATTACCTTTAGCAGCAATAACGGCAACAAAACATCGAATATTATATTTTGTCTAAAGATTTGAAACCATTCAATGTGACGAATATGAAGTAATAAAGGAAAAGGGAAAAATACTTTCTCACGGCACTGTATTTTGTACAGACAGTATATACAGTAATGCCTTCCCTCAGCTGTATAAGTAATAATACACAATAAGTGCTGAAGATATATGTAGGTTTCCCAGAGCTATAAATCATAAAAGTGAGAGATAAGCAACCCATTTTACACTTGATGTATAGATAAATACATGCAAATGCATAACATGTATTTAAAGGGCATGAACAGGGCTGAATGAATGTTTGTAAATGTCAGACATTGTATATTGCGTATGTTACTGCACACATACTGTACATGGATGTGTGATACACGTGTATGTGTGTGCATTGACTCACCACACATGCCTGGGCCACGGCGTATATTAAGAACACGATAAACACACACAGCACAGTCCTGATCTGTATGGTGAGGCACCCTGGGAAACACTACAGAGACGATGGGAGAGAGTGTGTGTAAGAGAGGGCGAGAGAGAGTGTGTGTGTGTGTGAGAGAGAGTGTGTGTGAGAGATCGAGAGAGAGATCAAGAGAGAGTGTGTGTGTGAGAGAGGGAGTGTGAGAAATTGAGAGAGAGAGAGAGAGAGTGTGTGTATGAGAGAGTGAGAGAGAGAGAGAGAGAGAGTGTGTGTGAGAGAGAGTGTGTGTGAGAGATCAAGAGAGAGATCGAGAGAGAGTGTGTGTGTGAGAGAGGGAGTGTGTGTGAGAAATTGAGAGAGATCGAGAGAGAGTGTGTGTGTGAGAGAGGGAGTGTGTGTGAGAAATTGAGCGAGATCGAGAGAGAGTGTGTATG